>NC_041344.1:27491757-27713701 GCF_004354835.1 Perca flavescens
CGAAAAAGTGATAAATACACCATAGTATAGTATGTCGAAAAATATGATTAAAAAGCCATAGTATAGCATGTCTTATATGTAATAGTATAGTATGTCGAAAAAAGTGATAAATACGCCATAGTAAAGTAAGTCGAATATGTCATAGTATAGTATGTCGAAAAATGTGATTAAAAAGCCATAGTATAGCATGTCGAATTTGCCATAGTATAGCATGTCGAATATGTCATAGTATAGCATGTCAAAAAAAGTGATGAATACACCATAGAGTAGTATGTCGAAAAATGTGATAAATACGCCATAGTATTGCATGTCTTATATGCCATAGTATAGTATGTAGCAAAAAGTGATAAAAATGCCATAGTATAGCATGTCCAATTTGCCATAGTATAGTATGTTGAATATATCATAGTATAGTATGTCGAAAAATATGATTAAAAAGCCATAGTATAGCATGTCGAAAAAAGTGATAAAAAATGCCATAGTATAGTATGTCGAAAAATGATGAAAAAGTGATAAAATGCCATAGTATAGCATGTCCAATTTGCCATAGTATAGTATGTTGAATATGTTATAGTATAGTATGTTGAAAAATGTGATTAAAAAGCCATAGTATAGCATGTCAAAAAAAGTGATAACAAATGCCAGAGCATAGTATGTCTTATATGTCATAGAATAGTATGTTGAAAAAAGTGCTAAAAACACCATATTATAGCATTTCAAGTATGTCATAGTATAGTATGTCGATAAATGTGATTAAAAAGCCATAGTATAGCATGTCGAATATGTCATAGTATAGTATGTCGAAAAAAATATGATTTAAAAGCCTTAGTATAGCATGTAAAAAAAAGTGATAAAAATGCCATAGTATGGTAAGTCACAAAAAGTGATAAAAATGGCATAGTATAGCATGTCAAATATGCCATAGTATAGCATGTCCAATTTGCCGTAGTATAGCATGTCGAATATGTCATAGTATATTATGTCGCAAAAAGTAAAAAAAACACCATAGTATAGCATGTCGAGAAAAGTGATAAAAAGCCATAGTATAGCATGTCTTATATGCCATACTATAGTATGTCGCAAAAAGTGATAAAAACGCCATAGTATAGAATGTCGAAAAAAGTGATAACAACGCCATAGTATAGTATGTCGAATATGTTATAGTATAGTATGTCGAAAAATGTGATTAAAAAGCCATAGTATAGCATGTTGAAAAAAGTGATAAAAAATTCCATAGTATAGTATGTCTTATATGTCATAGTATAGTATGTTGAAAAAGTGATAAATACACCATAGTATAGTATGTCGAAAAATATGATTAAAAAGCCATAGTATAGCATGTCTTATATGTAATAGTATAGTATGTATAGTATGTAAAAAGAAAAAAAGTGATAAATGTCATAGCCATAGTAAAGTAAAAAAAAGCCATAGTATATATGTCATAGTATAGTATGTCGAAAAATGTGATTAAAAAGCCATAGTATAGCATGTCGAATTTGCCATAGTATAGCATGTCGAATATGTCATAGTATAGCATGTCAAAAAAGTGATGAAAATCCAGAGTAGTATGTCGAAAAAATGTGATAAAGTACGCCATAGTATTAAATGTCTTATATGCCATAGTATAGTATGTAGCAAAAAAGTGATAAAAAATGCCATAGTATAGCATGTCCAATTTGCCATAGTATAGTATGTTGAATATAGCCATATAGTATAGTATGTCATAGTATAGTATGTCGAAAAATATGATTAAAAAGCCATAGTATAGCATGTCGAAAAAAGTGATAAAAAATGCCATAGTATAGTATGTCTTATATCTCATAGTATAGTATGTCGAAAAAAGTGATAAAAATGCCATAGTATAGCATGTCCAATTTGCCATAGTATAGTATGTCGAATATGTTATAGTATAGTATGTTGAAAAATGTGATTAAAAAGCCATAGTATAGCATGTTGAAAAATGTGATAAAAAAGCCATAGTAAAAAAGTGATAAAAATGCCATAGTATAGTATGTCTTATATCTCATAGTATAGTATGTATAAAAAACGTGATAAATACGCCATAGTATAGTATGTTGAAAAATGTGATTAAAATCATATTATAATGTCTTATATGTCATAGTATAGTATGTCGAAAAAAGTGATTAAAAAGCCATAGTATTTCATGTAGAAAAAAGTGATAAAAAAAAAGTGATAAAAAATGCCATAGTATAGCATGTCCAATTTGTATATAGCATAGCATGTCGAATATGTCATAGTATAGTATGTCAAAAATATGATTAAAAAGCCATAGTATAGCATGTCTTATATGTAATAGTATAGTATGTCGAAAAATGTGATTAAAAAGCCATAGAGTAGTATGTCGAATATGTCCTAGTATAGTATGTCGAAAAATATGATTTAAAAGCCTTAGTATAGCATGTCGAAAAAAGTGATAAAAAATGCCATAGTATGGTAAGTCAAAAAAAAGTGATAAAAATGGCATAGTATAGCATGTCAAATATGCCATAGTATAGCATGTCCAATTTGCCATAGTATAGCATGTCGAATATGTCATAGTATATTATGTCGCAAAAAGTAAAAAAAACACCATAGTATAGCATGTCGAAAAAGTGATAAAAAGCCATAGTATAGCATGTCTTATATGCCATACTATAGTATGTCGCAAAAAGTGATAAAAACGCCATAGTATAGAATGTCGAAAAAAGTGATAACAACGCCATAGTATAGTATGTTGAATATGTTATAGTATAGTATGTCGAAAAATGTGATTAAAAAACCATAGTATAGCATGTTGAAAAAAGTGATAAAAAATGCCATAGTATAGTATGTCTTATATGTCATAGTATAGTATGTCGAAAAAGTGATAAATACACCATAGTATAGTATGTCGAAAAATGTGATTAAAATTATAGTATAGCATGTCTTATATGTCATAGTATAGTATGTCGAAAAATATGATTAAAAAGCCATAGTATAGCATGTCTTATATGTAATAGTATAGTATGTCGAAAAAAGTGATAAATACGCCATAGTAAAGTAAGTCGAATATGTCATAGTATAGTATGTCGAAAAATGTGATTAAAAAGCCATAGTATAGCATGTCAAAAAAAATGATAAAAAATGCCATAGTATAGCATGTCGAATTTGCCATAGTATAGCATGTCGAATTTGCCATAGTATAGCATGTCGAATATGTCATAGTATAGCATGTCAAAAAAAGTGATGAATACACCATAGAGTAGTATGTCGAAAAATGTGATAAATACGCCATAGTATTGCATGTCTTATATGCCATAGTATAGTATGTCGAAAAAAGTGATAAAAATGCCATAGTATAGCATGTCCAATTTGCCATAGTATAGTATGTTGAATATATCATAGTATAGTATGTCGAAAAATATGATTAAAAAGCCATAGTATAGCATGTCGAAAAAAGTGATAAAAAATGCCATAGTATAGTATGTCGAAAAAAGTGATAAAAATGCCATAGTATAGCATGTCCAATTTGCCATAGTATAGTATGTCGAATATGTTATAGTATAGTATGTTGAAAAATGTGATTAAAAAGCCATAGTATAGCATGTCAAAAAAAGTGATAAAAAATGCCATAGTATAGTATGTCTTATATCTCATAGTATAGTATGTCGAAAACGTGATAAATACGCCATAGTATAGTATGTTGAAAAATGTGATTAAAATCATATTATAATGTCTTATATGTCATAGTATAGTATGTCGAAAAAAGTGATTAAAAAGCCATAGTATTTCATGTCAAAAAAAGTGATAAAAAATGCCATAGTATAGCATGTCCAATTTGCTATAGCATAGCATGTCGAATATGTCATAGTATAGTATGTCGAAAAATATGATTAAAAAGCCATAGTATAGCATGTCTTATATGTAATAGTATAGTATGTCGAAAAATGTGATTAAAAAGCCATAGAGTAGTATGTCGAATATGTCCTAGTATAGTATGTCGAAAAATATGATTTAAAAGCCTTAGTATAGCATGTCGAAAAAAGTGATAAAAAATGCCATAGTATGGTAAGTCACAAAAAGTGATAAAAATGGCATAGTATAGCATGTCAAATATGCCATAGTATAGCATGTCCAATTTGCCGTAGTATAGCATGTCGAATATGTCATAGTATATTATGTCGCAAAAAGTAAAAAAAACACCATAGTATAGCATGTCGAGAAAAGTGATAAAAAGCCATAGTATAGCATGTCTTATATGCCATACTATAGTATGTCGCAAAAAGTGATAAAAACGCCATAGTATAGAATGTCGAAAAAAGTGATAACAACGCCATAGTATAGTATGTCGAATATCTCATAGTATAGTATGTTGAAAAATGTGATTAAAAAGCCATAGTATAGGATGTCAAAAAAAGTGATAAAAAATGCCATAGTATAGTATGTCTTATATCTCATAGTATAGTATGTCGAAAAATGAAAAAAATGTGATAAATACGCCATAGTATAGTATGTTGAAAAAATGTGTTTAAAATCATATTAAATGTCTTATATGTCATAGTATAGTATGTCGAAAAAAGTGATAAAAAAAAGCCATAGTATTTCGCAATATAGTAAAAAAGTGATAAAAATGCCATAGTATAGCATGTCCAATTTGCTATGGCATAGCATGTTGAATATGTCATAGTATAGTATGTCGAAAAATATGATTAAAAAGCCATAGTATAGCATGTCTTATATGTAATAGTATAGTATGTCGAAAAATGTGATTAAAAAGCCATAGAGTAGTATGTCGAAAAATGTGATAAATACGCCATAGTATTGCATGTCTTATATGCCATAGTATAGTATGTCGCAAAAAGTGATAAAAATGCCATAGTATAGCATGTCCAATTTGCCATAGTATAGTATGTCAAATATATCATAATATAGTATGTCGAAAAATATGATTAGAAAGCCATAATATAGCTTGTAAAAAAAAGTGATAAAAACGCCATAGTATAGCATGTCGGAAAAAGTGATAAAAAATGCCATAGTATAGTATGTCGAAAAAAGTGATAAAAATGCCATAGTATAGCATGTCCAATTTGCCATAATATAGCATGTCGAATATGTCCTAGTATAGTATGTCGAAAAATATGATTAAAAAGCCATAGTATAGCATGTCGAAAAAAGTGATAAAAAATGCCATAGTATAGTAAGTCGAAAAAAGGGATAAAAAGTGGCATAGTATAGCATGTCGAATATGTCATCGTATAGCATGTGGAAAAAAGTGATAACAAATGCCAGAGCATAGTATGTCTTATATGTCATAGAATAGTATGTTGAAAAAAGTGCTAAAAACACCATATTATAGCATTTCAAGTATGTCATAGTATAGTATGTCGATAAATGTGATTAAAAAGCCATAGTATAGCATGTCGAATATGTCCTAGTATAGTATGTCGAAAAATATGATTTAAAAGCCTTAGTATAGCATGTCGAAAAAAGTGATAAAAAATGCCATAGTATGGTAAGTCAAAAAAAGTGATAAAAATGGCATAGTATAGCATGTCAAATATGCCATAGTATAGCATGTCCAATTTGCCGTAGTATAGCATGTCGAATATGTCATAGTATATTATGTCGCAAAAAGTAAAAAAAACACCATAGTATAGCATGTCGAGAAAAGTGATAAAAAAGCCATAGTATAGCATGTCTTATATGCCGTAGTATAGTATGTCGCAAAAAGTGATAAAAACGCCATAGTATAGAATGTCGAAAAAAGTGATAACAACGCCATAGTATAGTATGTCGAATATGTTATAGTATAGTATGTCGAAAAATGTGATTAAAAAGCCATGGTATAGCATGTTGAAAAAAGTGATAAAAAATGCCATAGTATAGTATGTCTTATATGTCATAGTATAGTATGTCGAAAAAGTGATAAATACACCATAGTATAGTATGTCGAAAAATGTGATTAAAATCATAGTATAGCATGTCTTATATGTCATAGTATAGTATGTCGAAAAATATGATTAAAAAGCCATAGTATAGCATGTCTTATATGTAATAGTATAGTATGTCGAAAAAAGTGATAAATACGCCATAGTAAAGTAAGTCGAATATGTCATAGTATAGTATGTCGAAAAATGTGATTAAAAAGCCATAGTATAGCATGTCAAAAAAATGATAAAAATGCCATAGTATAGCATGTCGAATTTGCCATAGTATAGCATGTCGAATTTGCCATAGTATAGCATGTCGAATTTGCCATAGTATAGCATGTCGAATATGTCATAGTATAGCATGTCAAAAAAAGTGATGAATACACCATAGAGTAGTATGTCGAAAAATGTGATAAATACGCCATAGTATTGCATGTCTTATATGCCATAGTATAGTATGTCGCAAAAAGTGATAAAAATGCCATAGTATAGCATGTCCAATTTGCCATAGTATAGTATGTTGAATATATCATAGTATAGTATGTCGAAAAATATGATTAAAAAGCCATAGTATAGCATGTCGAAAAAAGTGATAAAAAATGCCATAGTATAGTAAGTCGAAAAAAGGGATAAAAATGGCATAGTATAGCATGTCTTATATTTCATAGAATAGTATGTTGAAAAAGTGCTAAAAACACCATATTATAGCATTTCAAGTATGTCATAGTATAGTATGTCGAAAAATGTGATTAAATAGCCATAGTACAGCATGTCAAAAAAAGTGATAAAAAATGCCATAGTATAGCATGATGTTCAAGAAATGCACACGCTGTTCACTGAGCTGTGATATGGAAACGTAGTCAGAGGCCCATGTCCTTTATTACATTGACATTCTGGTGAGCGGACGGTCACCAGTGGGGGACAAAAATACTGTTTTCTTGAGGTTTTTTTTCCAATGATAATAGAGTATTGTAGAGAGACTATTTCCCATGGGATAAGGAAAGATGTGTTTTGGGCTGTAATCCAATCAGAAAGGATTTCTCTTGTTCTGTGACAGTATAAAATCAATGTGCACAAACCTCTCTGTGGGAGTTATTGGGGAAAACTGATCTGGTGAGACCTTGACACTTCTCCTCTGTAACTTCCCTGTAATTAATTACATCAACTTTTGCAATATATCACTGTAACCATCTCTGTGTTCTCGGTGCTTCTGTGTTTGAATAGTGAGTCCTATTGAGCGCATCGCTGGAGAGGTCAGAAAATCTCCATAACAGAACCCCGTCCCTTTTTGTCGCGAGGCATCAGTGCTAACCATTGGGCCGCCATGCTATACTAGGACTTTTTTTCAAAGTTTTCGACATAATATACTAGTACTATACTACTATACTACTATTTTTTTGACTTACTATTTTATGAAGTTTTATGACATACTATAGCTTTTCCATCACTTTTTTCAAGATCCTATACTGAGCTTTTTTATTAGGTTTTCGATATACTATACTGTGACTTTTTTTACACTTTTTTAACGTACTACCTATGACTTTTTTCGACTTACTATTCTATGGCTTTTTATCACTTTTTTCGACATACTATACTAGGACTATTTTCAGGATACTATACTATCACTTTATTTGACAGACTATACTATGGCTTTCTTAACAGTTTTTATACCATTCTATGAACTTTTATGACATACTATAGCTTTTTCATCACTTTTTTCGAGATACTATATTACGGCTTTTTTATCAGGTTTTCAACATACTATACTATGACTTTTTTATCACTTTTTTGACACACTATACTAGGACTTTTTTCAACATATGGCTTTTTTTCAGTTTTTTTCGACATAATATACTATTACTTTTTTCGGCTTACTATTCCATGGCTTTTTTTAATCACTTTTTTGACGTACTACCGATGGCTTTTTTTATCATTTTTTTTCGACATGCTATATATGGCTTTTTATCACTTTTTTTGACATACTATGCTATGGCTTTCTTATCAGTTTTTTTTTTTACATACTATTCTATGGCTTTTTCATCACTTTTTTGACATACTGTACTGGCTGGCTTGTGGCTTGGAGGTAGAACGTTTGCCCATACCCGCAAGTTTGGTGGATCAATCCCAGGCTCCTCTGGCCCAATATTACAGTGTAGGACCTACTATACTAGTTCTTTTTTGGACATGGTATTCTTAGGCTTTTCATCACTTTTTTCGACATAGTATACTCTGACTTTTTTCCACATTCTGTACTATGGCTTTTTAGAATATTTTTTTGACTTTCACTTTTTGACTTTTTTTTTCTACATACTTTATTTTTACTATTTTCGACAAACTATACTTTTTTTTGATGGACACATGCAAGCGTGTTCTAGTAAATACAATACAAGTATAAACCTGGAAATTAGCATGTGTCCCCTTTAATACCTGAACCCTCTTTATCTAAGGGGGTTAGATGAATATGTAAACCAAGGAAATCTGTGCACCCTTTGACTTTTCCATACAACCTCAAATCCACTAGCTCCTTACAATAATAGGACATCCCTACTGGGATGGCTGCTATGCTAACTCTTTCCAGCGGCTTGGTAAAGGTTATATTTGATCTGTGAATGTATTTGTGCTGTGCAGACAGAGGTAGGGATGATGTTGACTGATCAACCACTTTTCTATGTGCACACCAATCTATTTAATCCTCTGTATCGTGCTGTGTAATAATGTGACTCATTGTCACCTGCATATCAATTTGAAAATAATAGCTGCAGCTGCTCTGAGATACATTTGCACCATTAAATGGGTAACTTAATACAGTAATGTGCAACACTTCCAAAACATATCACTTTATTACATTGTTTGAAAAAGAACAAATTCATAGGACAAAATCAGGCAAGACAATGTATGATCCTAAAGAAAATGCACATTATTGGACATGTCAGGTCTGCAAAATTTTAAATGTTAACATGAACCTTTTTTCGTAGTTATGTTTTGAAAGCAAAGCCTCAAAACATAGTTCCACTTCCTAATTGGCTCGTGACTACAGTGGAGAATCAGTGGTTCAAAATGGCACCTGGTGTGCTGTGGGCTTTACATGTAGCTAAAAGAGTAGAAGCAATGCTTTCAGGGAGCTTATTCAAGGAATGAAAAAGTACACGCATACGAGAGAAATCAGAGAGAGTTGTGAGTACAAGTTGTCATATTAGTTTTCCGGGGCAACTCATGGGCATGCGTGCCTGTCGTCGGCTGGAAGAAGTTGCTTTGGCATCAGAAGCAGCTATCTTTGAACATTAGATAAGCTCTCACTGTAATCACATACAAGTTAGAACGTCTATACATTATTCTACAATTGTGCCTTGTCTCTGTTTCCCTTTGCGTCTCTTAGATCCGTGGTTCAGATGGAGACATTTAAGGCCTCCCAAAGATCACCACGTCGCCCGTACTTCTGAGTAGCCCTGAAACGTGGTCGCTGCAGGATGAGATCTGGAGTGTGTCAACGAGCTGCGATGTCTCATGGGTTTTTGTAGCCGGCGGACTTCTTTCCACTGACCATGTAGAAAGGTGGAAGTCTGCCTATACAGGTTGATGGATCACAAAGCCCGGGCGGACCTGAAGTTCCCTTTGGACCGGCTGCTCCTGGGACACCAGGACTTCCTGTCTCACCGCGTTCTCCATTCTTGCCATCCTTGCCGATGCCAGGAGCGCCTGGTGCACCTGGTGGGGAAAATACAAATGGTTAAATATAATAATATAAATAATAATATTTTAAAGTATATACCAGAGATGTTCCAATATCGGTATAGGCTCCGATACTGCCTAAAACGCTCTTATCGGTATCAGGAAGTACTGGAGTTTATGCACCGATCCGATACCATGTAATAAAGCCCTAAAGAAAATCTACGTTAAAGTAGTTTATTTATGTTCTTTTTCCATTATACCCGACTATGAAACTGGATAATAAAAGAAAGTGCTGTGGCATTCATTGTTTGTGTTTGTTCATGTTTCACAAAGAGTTTAACCTGAGCCAGACCGACAACAAAGATAGAAATCATATCACATCCATACAGGGATAGTAGTATACAGTTGTTAAAACATAATAAAATATATGACACACTGGTATCAGATCGGTACTCGGTATCGGCTGATACACAAGTTTAGGTATCGGAATCGGTATCGGGAAGCAAATAATGGTATTAGGCCATCTCTCTTCATGTCTTGTTAGTTTTCATTGAACATTTTAATTACCAAAAAGAAGACGACGATGTTGGTACTGTTATTTGATTGGTGCAACATCTGTGTGGGTGGGCACTCAAAATAATTCTTAATATCACTTAAATCCCAATGGCTACACAGATAGCTGAATGTTATTTCCCCATTCTAGATTCCCATTTCAAATATTCTTTACATGATAGCCTCAATGTCTCTGAAGTTACATAGAAGGCAGAAACCCTCCTGTATAATATAAGGATCCTAGAGGTTTATGTTAGGATCACCAGTTGTAATTATTTCAACTGTATGTCTGAAAAGATCATGTTCTGTCCATTATTTTGGCACAGGGCTCTTCATACTTCAATACCCATGAGCTTAGGCTGCTGTTGATAGCCAGTCAGAGGCACCAACCAGAGAGAATTCAAAACACTGCTGAAAAATGAATGAGACTTTTACTTCCTGAACCAGGAAAATAGCTCCTCAAGCTTTGCAACTCCACTGATTTCAGCACTTTCCTCTCTTTTCTCCGAATGTTAGCTAGTTAGCCGAGCTTGCTAGCTTCCCTTGTTGAGTGGAATGCAGACTGAAGAGTCCTCCCAAATGTTTAAAAGCGACATGCATCTTAAATTACTTTAGGACGTTATTTGATGATTATGTACAGGCTCAAACGCTATGGTACACACTATGTGGCCTTGTATGAAAAAAAAGGCCTTGTATTGGGCTGTGATGTATTCCAATCAATAGTGCACCACAGTTAAAAGTACCCTGTCAAGTTTTTGATCACTAACAGCGAGTAGCGCTATGGAGCTGTTTTTCTGCCCGTCTCGTAGTAGCACATTAGCACATACCATGCATGCTCATGTGTGCACAGATGATGCAATACACACACTATTCCACTGATGATTCCACTGGTGGCTGTTAAATGCAAAGAAGCAGACAGCAAAGGACAGGAAAAAGACAACTGCTAGCAAGCAGACATCCATGCAGGATATAAAATGTTTCAATAAAACATTTTGCATGTTTTATCTGGAGGGAAATGCATTCAGCAAGTGTTTCAGTGAGTAACCCTCAATGTAAACAATGTAAAAGAAAGTCTGGCCAAGCAAAGTTCGCCCTAAAAAGTCAGTCAACCACTGCCATGGAAATGCCCACCCAGAGGCTGGAAGCCTAGATGCTGTTACCAAAAATAGCCAAATGTCCAAAAACAGTTTTCCTCTTTTGAAAAATGGACAATCTACACAAAGAGATCATAGCATTATGGTTTATATTTCTTTACACAATTCAAAACATGAGGAAAATTTCGCTCAATGGGGTTTTAAGCCCCCAACATCGACTACAAGGCAGCGTTGCGACCAGTGACTTCAAGGCACCTAACCCTAACCTTAACCCAAATTTAACCCTAACCATTGCCTAATCCTAGTGCCGTTGGGGGTTTAAAACACCAAACACAGAGAATTTCAATTCCAGTTGTTAATAAAGACGAACATTCTCATCAACAATGTGCTATAACCATGACAAGAACGAGCCTCACCTGGTGCACCTGGTTCGCCTGGGCTTCCTTTGATTCCTACACCATCCACTCCCTTGTCTCCCTTGTCTCCCTTCTCCCCAGCATCACCTGTGGAACAGAAGAGCATGTACAGGACACACAAATAAATGCTAGAATGAAATGGAGAGGCATACTGTTTTCACAGTTATGGGGATGTAATCACGAAACTGAATGCCTCTGACTCTGCCTTGTTTAGTGAGTAATTCATTGGATATTGTTATGCGCGGGTGAAACCCTTCCATCCGCCAAGCGCTCTGCGTAACTTCTTTCAGTCGGCTCTGGCAGTGTGAAGACAAAGTTGTACTGCCTTGTTTTCTCTAAAGGCTCTACTTATTTTCTCGCCATTACTTCCACTGTATGGGTTCTGGAGGCTCTCCAGGGAAATAAAGGGAAAGCAAAAAGCTATCACAGCGGCACAGCTTATCTATCACAGTGCTGGGGAATCACATGCAGTATTTACAAAGCACTAAAGGCTTTGCCAGAGGTTGCTAAAGGCAGCAGCTTGCGTTATCTTAGCACTGGCTTTGGTGGAGTATTGGGCAATTAAAAAAGGCTCACTGACCTTTCTTGCCCGGTAAGCCCGGAAGCCCAAAGAAGCCTGGA
This sequence comes from Perca flavescens, assembly GCF_004354835.1. Classification (NCBI taxonomy): domain Eukaryota; kingdom Metazoa; phylum Chordata; class Actinopteri; order Perciformes; family Percidae; genus Perca; species Perca flavescens. The sequence goes on from NC_041344.1 coordinate 27,504,019, forward strand.
TGGCCTTTGGCACCTGCCGGACCTGGAGTCCCTGCTGTTCCTGCCGCTCCAGCTGGTCCAGGGGGGCCGGGAGGTCCTGACGGTCCAGGAGTACCAGGGGAACCAATGGCTGCCGGCCTCTTCAGAAACTCTTTCATAAACTCTGCTAATTGTTCTAAAAAGGACAAAGAACAAATCATCTTAAAATAGGAAGTAGCCATGAATAGTTTTACTATGGCTTGAATATAAGTGAAGATATGGATGTGATTAATTAAAGTCAACAAGCTGCACCTTCAACAACAGCTGAGCACATTTCCCGAAGCTTCTCGTCATTCACTTTTGGGCCCTATGAATGGATGAATAAAAATTAACTCTTCAATGTGATTGCTGGTTGTTGTAACCAAGACCATAGATTTGTACAATTTCAATCACCCCTGCAAACCACATCCTGATGGCTTAAAAGCAAGATATATATATATAAAAAAACAATACAACAATACTGCAACTCTACAGCCATGCTGCCAGCTCTGTGAAGCTGCACAGGAAGGCTAAGAGCTAAATGCTAATGTCAGCATACAAACATGCTACAATGACAATGCTAATATGTAAATAATAATAAAAAAATATAATGAACTTTATTTCTAACACTTTTCTTAACAAGGTTACAAAGTGCTTTTCAGAAAAAACTGCAGATAAAAACCAAGAACAACAATGTTAAAGGTCCAATAATAACATGTTTACATGCTTTAATGTTCAAAAACACATTATTTTCTCATGTCTGTCTGTCTGAATATACCAGTAGGCACACTGAAACCCATAGTTTTAGCATCTGTCTCTTTAAGTTGCTCTCTTGAAAAAGCCCAGTCTGCTCTGATTGCTCAGTGTTTTCATATCTTCTGCATCTGCGTTCTCTGCATCATCATTGCAGCTGGGGAATGACTGTAACGATGCTGTAGCAACACTTATCATATTAGCATTAGCATACTTTATTAGAGTTCTCAAGTCGTTCCATCTCCACTCATGGCTGAACTGTCTAAGTTTAGCTCTTGAAGGCCACTATGGGTAGAACATGTGCTGCTGCTGCTGAGGATAGTATGTTCATTCTGTATATTGGCAATGGAAACACTCACAGGAAGACCTCTGGGGCCTGGTGATCCAGGAATGCCTGGTTCTCCTTCCAGCCCTCGAGCTCCCATTGGACCAGACAAACCGGAGTGGCCTGGCTGGCCTGGTCTGCCCTCGTCTCCTGTAGCTCCTCGTTGGCCTTTCTCTCCACGCTTAAGGTGAGAAAAAAAAATTACTATCCCCTTCTGACATTAGTGAGACTACAAGTATGTCCATCTTTTAAACTGGTAAGTCTCAATTCCTTGTTATTGTTATATGTGTGGGGATTTAATGACGATAGTACATCTAGTTTACATTGTTTTGTTCACATACAATGCAAGCCACTAGTAATAGCCTGCTATTACTAGTGGCTTGCATTACAGTGCAGTGGTGGAATTATCAATTTCTAAGGGAAAAGATCCTTAGGCATCAGAAACAGAATTGTGTTAGCTGCAGTAAAGTCTGTACTGTTAATACCTCTCCTTTGACTCCAGTAACACCAGGAGGGCCCTGAAACACACACAAAGATTAGTTGACGTCTTTCAAATCCACTACCAGACACATTGTTGCATTCTCAATCATAGACTGTAAAAACAAATATTGGACGAAGCTTCCTGGCCTGAAAAGTGAAGCCAATGTTAAAGTGCCTTAAACCTGCATTCTATTTAATTTCCAGCAGGAGGCGACTCCACTGGTCAGTCTCTATAAAAGTCTATGGAAAATGACCGTACTTCTCACTTGATTTATTACCTCAATAAACATTCTCATAATGAGTTTATGGCCTCAATTGCCACTTTCCAGTCTTCTTACAGCATGATGTTCATTATGTTAAATACTGTCCCATTTATTTTAAACTAGACAACAAAGCAGGGGATGCTTTAGGACGCCGACCTGTCAATCATGAAAGAGGCTTAGCAATACTAACCGTGGCCCTGTGTACATTAAAATTGCCATGGACTTGAAACATTTTAGTTGCCTAAAATTGTTTTGTTCAGCGTTATGACAAGCAAGCTAGCTAGCTACTGCTAGCGTTACTTGGTAACTTAAGGTAATGTTTGCCAATTTTCTGTACTGCCGTACATGCAGATGAATGGCGGCAGTACCCATAGGTCTGCGTTTACCAGAAGGTAATTCTCCACTGGATAACTCGCTTCAGAAGGGTTGAAAAGAGTCAACCTTCCCCCTTTAGCGTTTAGCTTAGCGCAGCGCCATTGCAACTATAAACAGCACTGTCATGGCCGCGTCATCCTCCCCAGCTCCAACCCTCTCGTCAAAAATCGTCACATCCTATGTAGCTATTTTTACAGTCTATGTTCTCGATACACATACGTTCTCAAAACAAAACTTAGCTCCACATACCTGGTCTCCCTTGACCCCAGGATCTCCTGCTATACCTGTGTCCCCCTGTAAGCAAAAACAAGGTGCCGAGTCTGTCACTGCTGGACCAATGAAATGGCTGCGAGACGTCGTTCACAGACACATTTTAAACAAAAAAAAAGAGGTTAGAATAGTTCTTACCAAACTTCCTTTTGGCCCCATTGGTCCCATAGGTCCCTAGACAACACATGGGAAATTGAATGGTATTTACTTCACTACACCTAATGACTCTTATCATTAAGGATGTGGAGACACATAAGAATGGTAAAATGAGATTTGTCTAACCTGATCACCTTTGTGTCCAGTATGACCCTTCAGTCCTGTGGCACCGGTGCTACCTTTATCTCCTTTGTCACCCTGGAAATACAAGATTTTACATACATGTGTTCTATTCATCTTTTTTTTTGCATTGTTGAATATCTTTTTTTTTTATATAAGCTCTCTTCATCATTATCGTGTAAAGCATATTCGGCTAGTATTGCATGTGCTCTGTAAATATGGTTTCTTATGGTTTATTAATGAAAGGGTCAGTTTATGGAACTTTTGCATCACCCTGTCGGGTTTCTAATTCTCAATAATGACTCTACATTATCCCCCTTATTACATGGCTTTTTACACGGCAACTTATACAGAGGTTACCCGCTGATAACTTAACTATACCCCTGATGAGCATCGACCCAGTGAATGAGCTAAACATGGTGCTAACTTACGCTGTGTTTGCACTGTTGATTCACTGATCAGCGCTATGATCTCCGTATGCGCACAAATATTGATTTAAAAATGAATGTATTGATTTAAAAATGATGAAAACTTTGTCAATGCCACACTGATTCTTGGGAATTGGGATAAAACAGGTTTTAATTTTGAAAATAAAAAGTTAGTTAAATTACAAAATCTGAAGGTATATCATTATAGACCAAAGTGTTGGCTGTTCAGCAATGTACTGGTGCAACCTCCTCATTTTGTGTTTTTTTCATAAAATAGACGGTTTTCCAGTTATTACTTTGTTTTTGTCAACACCGTCAGACACAATAAAAAGCATATTGTTTTATTTATTTAGTCTAATATGTATTTTGAGTTTTTGAATCATTATCTGACATTTGTAGTACATAGATATGCTGTTAAATGTTGAATATTCACTTTTGTTGATTTTTTTATACTGTTTCACGTGTACTCCTTTAAAAGATCTAACATCATACAACGTTTACTTTAAGCCTAAATAGAAAAAAGTAATGTTTTTTTTATTTAACAAACATATATTTGTATTAAAAGAGACTTTTACTTTAATAACTCAACAGCACTGAAGAAACATATTGTAAGCATATTCATTTAAAACAAATAAAACTCCCTCTGACGGTGGTGACTTTAAAACTGACGGTGATGACACTAATCTGGTGACAGTGGGCTCATAACAACATAAAATTCCAAAATGTATACCACACAAGATGGCTTCTTGCTTAACAACTTCATTTAACTATTGGGTCCAAAAAATAACAATCTGAGCATGCATATCATGTGAAAGAGTAGGTTTTTGTCACCACCGTCAGACGTCACCACCGTCAGGTTTTTTGTAACGTCCAGTCTGACGGTGGTGACAAAAACCTCCAAATGGTCCTTAACGGAGGCTAGAATATAATTGTTGATCACAGTAAATAAGGTTACATGGCTGTGGTTCAGCCGCAGCCTCGAGGCCGAACCACAGCCGTGAGGATATCCACGAAAACCTGACGGTGGTGACGTCTGACGGTGGTGACAAAAACCGACTCTTTCACATGATATGCATGAGTTGTTCACATTAGCCATCTTGTTTCCCTCTATTGCTAGCTACTTCAGACCTCTTCTTAAAAAGTATACATTTATGTCATAATCTAATCTAAAAAATGTAATACAAAAGAGACGGTGTTGACGTGTTATGGTTGCGACAGTAGCAGTGTCCAAAAATATGAACAAGTTTAAGAGAAAATAGCAAATTTAAGGGAGCTTGAGTGATCTTGAAGCATGCAGTAGAGCTGAAGGTTTGAAAATGGGGTCCTCAGGAATGTAGTTGACCTTTTAGTTGCCTGACTTTATTGCTTTTTATAAATATCTGACGGTGGTGACGAATATGTGGGACACATTTTGAGCAACCACAAAATAATAGTAAATATTGTTAAATTCTCACTGTTTGCAGTTTTTAAAACATATTACAATGTACTATTTCATGTGGTAAAGATATTATTCAATTCAATTATTACTTTATGTTTTTTTAATCAAGTTGAAATGATTATCTCCTATCCGAGGGCAACTGATTTTGTAGGCAATGGGCCAGCAATTAATCATTAAATTAATAAAAATTAAAGATACAACTATAAAAGAACCTTACATGTGTGCAAAGGACCCCCTGATAATAACCTTGATTCTTTTTATTCATGAAAATGTTATTAATTTCCAACAGAATTAGCACTTTTCTTAGTGGGACATGTTTTTGCCAAAGTTTCAAGAATCACTGGCCAACGGTCTGTTATACTTAGCAACCGTCTTGTTGTTGTACACAGAAATAGCAGACCGCCGAATGCTGTGATAGACCAATCAGAATCAAGTATTCAACCAAGCCATGTCATAAATTATAATAATGTCTCACCTGGATGCCTGGAGGGCCTGCAGGCCCAACTGGCCCTTGTTTTCCTGTTTCACCCTGGAAATTGATTATAGATACAGTTTACACTTCAACTTAGTAATAAAACTAAACTACTAAACACGCAAAAAAAAAACATTAAACACCAAAATCAATACATCTGAAAGCTTAAAATGACTAACACACAAGTAAATATAAACTCACGGTTGATCCTTTACTTCCTGTTTTCCCATCTTCTCCATCTTTTCCAGGCTCCCCCTGTATGAAAACAGATGTTGGGTTTGATAGTAGGACTTGCAGCACATTCATCAAACTAACACATTAATATGACGAGAGTGTGATAGGAGGCTTGATGAGAGAATCTCACAGTCTTTCCAGGAAGTCCAACTGGCCCGACGGGTCCCTCATCACCAGCGTCACCCTAAATCCAAAACAGGAATCGTGTTAGTCTTTGCATTTCTATCCGCTCAGTCTGCTTGGTTGGTTAGAGGTTCGATGTTCTTTATTCGTCATGTGCACAATTACAGAAGTAATCGTTGGCAATGAAAATCTTAGTCCAATTTCCAACAATGCTCACTAAATAACTATAAAAAAAACACACAAGCAAAAGCAAAACCTGAATCTAAGACCATTGAAAAAAATAGTGCAAGTTAAGATAAAGGGCTAAAATAATCAGCAAATACAATATGAATAAAGTAATATAATTATATAATACATGTATGTAGACAGTATTGCAAATGAATAAGACTGAATGTAAAAAGGAAGGTAGTGTAGCATGTGTAGTGAGTTCTATTAAGGTCTAATGGTGTGACGATAACATTTTGAAGGCACTATGTGGACATGCCTCATTAAATAGGAGATGATTCCAATTACCTTTGCACCAGAGGGTCCAACTACTCCCTGCTTCCCTGGCAGCCCCTAGGAACAACGACACATCACACGAAAAGAAATTAAGAATTTAGAAAAATGTATACTGTATTTAGTGGAGGCTCTGTAAAAAAATAAAATGCATATTTCTAACGTGGCTTTGCAAATTATTTACTAGGAAAAGTCCCCAGTGTGCACTTTGTGTAATTTGTGAACATCTCTTTCCGGGAAATAAAAGAGGAGACTGCAAAGGGTCTAAAACATACTTTTTGTACTGTGCTGTTTGTAGACTCAGTTAAACAAATTCTGAGTGAGAAACCATATCTGTATCCTCTCACCTCACACACTCAGTGGCAAAGGTGCTGTAGATGTGCTGTTGGCATTAGATTTGTCTTGGTGCTGGTTGTTTGACTTAAATGTTTTATTGATCTGCCCTGCTCTGTTGCTTCAGAGAGGACCTTCTCCTCCATTAGTTTTCCTTGCTTTGACTTAAAAAAAAACTATTCAAACTTAGCAAAATGTAGCAGACAGTTGTTTTTGTGTATATATATATATATATATATATATATATATATATATATATACAGTTGTTTTTGTATATATATATATATATATATATATAAACACTTATAGAAACATAGAAAGTTGGACTTACTGGAATACCCACAATCCCCCTGACACCACTAGCTCCAGCAGTACCAGGCTCTCCCTGTTGAGTACAAGTGTAGTCATACAAATACATTAATGAATAGGGTTAGATTAGTAGTTATGAGTCCATACACGTTTACTGCTGATATAATAGGGCACACCTGATTTGATCTTTGGAAACAATAAATGAAAAATAAATAAATGATAAATCTCTCTGACAATTGAAAATTTCTATTTACTACATACACACGTTGCTGATACAAGTGCATAAAGCGGGTTTCAGTGTACCGTGATGGTCTGAGCATTGTATCCAGGGTGCAAAAATTAACGTTTGACTCAATATGTGGATATTTTTGGTCACAATATTTAAAGATATTTAATACTCTAACAAAAAAATATTTGCTGTTGAAAATATTGTTGTCACCTTGGCTCCATCAACTCCAGGAAGTCCATCCAAGCCGTCCTTACCAGGCTCTCCCTGTAGTGTCACAGCACACAGTTAGAACCACAGTGGGCTAAAGAATGAATGAGTTCACCCAATCCCATCAGCGTACTTACAACGTCCCCCTTTCCCCCTGCAGGACCCTGTTCTCCTTGAGGTCCTACAGCTCCCTAATCAAAGTCACACAAATAATTTTTTTTTTAAAACAGTCTTTCAATATTTTTTGCAACATAATCCAGAAGGTGGAGTGTAGAACTCACCTCGTCGCCCTTGGCACCCTCCAAACCCTGACGTCCACGGATTCCCTCCACACCCTGAGAGAAGAGATCAGAGGCACAGCAGTTAGAGTTTTCAATTACTTCCCGCCCTAGTGCTATTAGAGTGAATGCCAACGAGTAGAGGACATAGAGCCGGCCAAACTAAGACTGTTTGCAGACAACGTCTCCACATTTACGAATAAGCTTAGAACTCTCCTCTTTGATAAGGCTTATAGCGAGGGCTGGCCCAGGTTTGCCTTGGACCAGCCCTTAGTTATGCTGCTTTAGGTTTTGACTGCTGGGGGACTTCCTATGACACACTGTGGTCCTCATTCTTCCTCTCTCTCTCTCCATCTGTTCTCTGTATTCTTCTTCTGTATACTCTTTAGATTATTTTTTGGGGCTTTTCCCTTTATTTTGAAAGTGGATAGACATGAAAGGGGGAGAGAGATGGGGGGACTCAGCCAACATGGGGCGAACGCTCTTACTGGGTGAGGGCCCTCTAATTTTTTTCTTGCACGACTAAACCTTTGAACGTACACACATTCCACCAAAACAAGTTCCTTCCCGAGACTATTTCGCAGAGACAACGTTGCTCCGTCCGGCGCTTAGCACCACCCAAGACGATTGTGATTGGTTTAAAGAAATGCCAACAAACCAGAGCACGTTTTTCTCCCATCTCGGAATGCTGTGTGGACTAGCCAGACCCTTTTCCGCAGCGCTGTGGAGGAAGGTCTGGCAATGCGAGAACACTAACTAAGCCCTTTCCCCAGAGTCCTTGTGCTTTCTCGCCTCGCAGATTTTCTTGGATTGTGGTGGCACCTGGATCGTGGTTGCAGCGGCTGAACTAAACTAAACTACTCAGTTAGGGTGAGGAATAGATTGTGTGTGGGGTTAAAAGCTTATGTGACACAAGGTACAAGACCCCCAGTCTCCTGCCCGACGGCCTGCTACGCATCATAGCAATCATAGTTTTATTATCTTTGCTGTTACTATAATTGCCACTGTTCATCATGTAATTCAATTTTACCCACTGCTATCATTATTGTCGCACCTAATGCTTGCTCTTTAGGGCAATTGTGTTGGTCTAGACCTACTCTAGCTAACTTAACTTAACTTCTGTTATGATTTGACACTATAAATAAAATTGATGTGAATTGCTTACAGGAGCTCCAGGTGGGCCGGTAGGTCCTGGGACGCCATTGAAACCAGGAGGACCCTGTGTACAGATGAGAGTCAGTTTTTATCTGCAAACGTAATGCTACAAATGTTTATGCTTAGTACATTTTTATTTTATTTTTATAAGCAGCCCTTAGTAGAAAAAATGTGACGGTTTGTTTTAACATACTCTGTCTCCCTTTTCCCCCGTGCTTCCAGGGAATCCAATGGGCCCTCTTTGCCCCTAAAATGACAAAACAGCATATTAAAATATATATATATATATATATATATATATATATATATATATATATATATATATATATATATATATATATATATATATATCTCACTTCCTTTCATAGAGTCACATACAGTTGTGTAGTAGCACACTGTAATTGAGTATTAAGTTCCCTTACATCATCTCCCATGCGACCTGGTGGCCCCTGAGGACCTTCCTCTCCAGCATCTCCCTGTGGAAAATAAGATTAATTAAATTCTAACACCAGAGGTAATCATATTAAGCTGTTTATTGGCTGCAATCGCATCATGTTTTTGCACGTTATTTTTGGTATCAAACTCTTCCCATACTTATGAGCTGTTACTGGAAATGGGAATTCACACAGTAGCTTGTTAATGCAAAGGAACCTTGTTTTTGTCAAGTGTCAAAAGTAAAGGAGGGACATTAAGCAGGAACCTCATTTGTTGACTACATATCTTTCTGTTTTTACTCTCTCACATACCTTTGCTCCAGGTTCCCCATCTTTTCCGGGCTCACCAGGCAAACCTGTGTGTCCCTAAAGGCAACAATCAATTGTATCAACGATGTTATACAACTTTATCAACACATTTATCAGGGTTTACCCTTTTACTGATTACCAACGGCAACAGCAACGCTGTGATTGCTTTTAACTTGCAAGTGTGTGTTTGTTTGTGTGTGTGTGTGTCATTATGGCAAAATGAGGTCTTTCGGCTGATTTTGTCCAGTGGCACTGGCTGTATTGCAACAATAAATCCCTCTGCGACCCAGAAAGGATTTTCCCCATAGGCCACCCTTGTAAAAGAGACAAGGCTGGACTGAGATAAAAAATCAGTCCTGGACTTTTGAGACCCAGACCAGCCCACCAAAATCGGCCGGACATCCATCTTGCACTCCCCTTCAACACATGTACATACCAGCAGGCTTCAACATTGGATGCAAAGTTAATTTTGAACTCTGCATACCAGCCCCTAATACTCTCACTTAGCTGAGTGGTAAGTAAGAGAGTATGATAATGTACTCACTGATTCAAAAAGGCTGCCTGGCTCCTGATGGCAAAATGGCTAAAGATTGAGGGTGGAGCATGGCTGTCATCAAGACGTCTTGTATAGTAAACAAGTGACAAGTCTGTAAGTTAAACTAAAGCTGCATTTTGTACACAGTATGCAGCTTATGCTAATGGAATGTGGATGAATCATAAAGTTATAGTACTATGTTTGCAAGTGCCTTAGCTTGCGCCACTGAGCAACTCTCATAGGAATGAACAGGGCGCCGCCATTCTTATAATGCATCCATTAAAGACACCTACTGTAGCGGGAACTACCACAGAGGCCGTTTTCAGGTACTTTGCCAGGTCTTATTTACGTTCTAAAAGGCCACCATAAGTCGTTTGTTCAAGCAGCAATTATGATGCATATTTACGCTTATAGAGGTGGAGCCTTCAAGTGGCCATAGTAATTATTTTGGGAGCAATGCAGTATCATAACCAGAAGTGAACTAACTTCACAAATGTACTGATTTTAATCGAAACCATGATCCTTTTTTAAATTTAAGTAGTTTTTTTCTTAACGTAAACTGAGATTGTTTTACAACGTTAATGATATGTTTAAAACGACCACGTTATGTTCTTTGGTTAAGATATGAGGATGGAAAATTCTCCTGTGGGTCATATTTCCTGCCACCACTTGGTCCGCTAATTTATGAAAAAGGTCCTGTGGGTCATATTAGAGGGTAGGAATAAATGACCTATACGGTTGTATGACTTGGAGGACTTGATGGACCGTAATCATGGGACATTTCTATTTAACGTAACAGTCACAGTTTCAAACACGTAGTAAACGTTGCAGAATGGAACTAGTTAAGTTTAGGCAACACAAATAAGTAAGGTTAGTAAAACATCAGGGATTGGCTTAAAAAAACAGTCACATGTACAATATGAGGACAGGCTGAGGTATGTGGTCATGAACTAAACTATTGGACAAAGTGAGATGTTGACCTGATGATGATGTGTGTGTTATGAAGAGTTAAGGGATCGCCAAAGTTATTACAATTCATCTTCTGGGAACCATGAATGTCTGCACACAATTTCATGACGTATCCATTAGTAGCTGAGATATTTCAGTCTGTAAAAATCCATTTTTTTATTTAAATATTTTGTCAAAGTTTGCATAATGCAATAGAATACAACGCTTAATTCAGGAATAAATTGTTGTGTCGGACGATAAACAGCAACTATTTTACCTTATTAACTAAGCTAATAAAATCTGGGAACAGTTCCCAACATGGTCTCAAAACTAAAACTAAACTCAGGTGTATCAAATGTCTGTAGCGGAGCGCTTCCAGGACTCAAAACATTAGCTTGAGGTGCTCTTTGGATGGGATAGACATAATGTAGAAACCAATAAGGAAACTCCAAGGCACTCTCTTTTAGAAAAATACAAAGCCTTTATTTATGGCTTAGTCATCATAAATCTTAAAGTACTCCGACGCGTTTTGGCATACAAGCCTTTGTTAGGCTTGTATGCCAAAACAGGAAGAGACCTTCTTATAAGCTTTCAAACAGACCAATCAAAAAACACAACCAATGAAAAGCCTTCATTTGGTAGAAGAAGGTTCAGAGTTCAGAGAATCTAAGGTGTCTCTAAATCTAAAGTGACATTGCCATTCCTCACCTTCATCCCTGGTAGCCCAGCCAGTCCCTGTGGGCCTGCAGGGCAGGCAGCAGGACACTAGGAATGAAATAAAAAACAGTGAGATACTCAATAAGTATGGCTGCGGCAGAGCCACTTTAATGCACCATTGTTTCATCAGATAATTACTGTCACCAATCCAATTGCCATGCATCCAGGACACATTTGGCAGCGTGAAAGACAGTAAAACACTCACAGCTTCCCCGCTTCCCTCATTGCTGGCACCAGGCGGTCCCTAAAACACAGCAGAGTGACATCTAAAACAGCCGCGAGGGTTTAGATGTCCACGTAAAATCCACCAGCAGAAATCCCCAGAGAGGTAACGTGAAAAGAGACCGCAGCACCATGCACTCGTGATTTTGTGATTGTATGAGTATCCAAAGAGATGACACATTAGTATGGGGGTTATACACCTGTTCAGCAGGTGGTCAAGATGCAGAATGTGGCTGATGTTGAGCTTTAATTAAAAGGCATGCAGATACTGATAATTCCGTTTTGTCAACTTTGGCATGACAACAAGGCCCCAGAACCCCACTGACACTGACTCCGAACTCTAGTCACCACACTTGTCACTAACCGTCATCCTGGACTTCACATCTGCCCATTGCATATACTATATATTCTTTGCAAAATTTGCACTCAACCTATTTTGCCTTTTTTCTTATGCAAATGTTACTTTGTATGTACAGTATAGATTTTTTTTTCTGTATTTATTGTTTATTTCATATTAATGTTTAATATATGTTTTTTTATATATGCATGTTTCACCAAGGCAAATTCCACATAAGTGTACTTATTGTGGCAATAAAACCTTTTCTGATTCTGCAATGCCCTGCTATGCCATGAACTAATACTATTATTGCCACTGTTCAGCAATTCAATTCAATTTTATTTATAGTATCAAATCATAACAAGAGTTATCTCAAGACACTTTATAGAATTATAGAGTGTGGTCTAGACCTACTCTATCTGTAAAGTGTCTTGAGATAACTCTTGTTATGAATTATCAATTCTGTTCAATTAAAATTGAATTGATTTGTGATTTCTGATACAATCGGTTGTACACCTACAAGGTCTAGGTCTGGTGACATTGGAGTCATTTGGCATCCCAATGTCTAATATCTGTCTCAAAGGCTTTTTCCAAATAATAAATGTCTTCTTACAATATACTTATAATCGTTGGCGCGAAAAGTGTCCAATTCAAACACAGTAATATTGACAGTTAGCAGCTGTAATCGTAAATATTAGCATCTGCAGATAAGCTTCCACATATTAAAGATCTAAAATGCCTGTATTGCATTGTATGAAATGTATAAAAAAGATAAAGTAGTAGTTGTAAAGCAAACATGGGTTAGATTTGGTTCTCACCGCCGGCCCTGGTGGACCAGGAGGGCCAGCAGGCCCTGCGGTGCCGGGTTTCCCTCTGGGTCCAGGTTGACCCTGCAAGTACAGGAAATATTATCCTAACATTTTATATCCAACACTTATGAGCAAGCGTTTGATATATGACCATGACAAAATCTTTAAAATATCAAACTGTTTTTATAGTGCTGTAAAACCTTGTGTAAACTATGTTTATAATGATTTTCAGTGGTGGAAGAAGAACTATGGTCCTTCAGTAAAGGTAGCAATGCAACAATGTAAAAATACTCCATTACAAGTAAGTAGCATCACCAGTGTAAAAGTACTTAAGTATTATCAGCAACATTTAATTAAAGTTTTCAAAGTAAAAGTACTAGTTCTGTAGAAAAATGTCCCCTGGGACTAGTTCCCAGCCAAGAGGTCACAAACCAAAAATGTGGGAAACCACCAGTTTAATCTTTAACAGTGTATTATATTTCATGAGCATATGTTTTCTATGTAAAATATTAAAGGAAGTAGTAACGATAGCTGTCTAATACATACTGTCTCCTAAAAATTAGGTTTCCGTACAACAAAACTGCATTCTCAGTTATGTTTCGAGAGAAACATATTTTTTCCCAGTTTGTTTTTGACGTATCACAAAAATGTCTCTAATCAGGGGCGTCGGACTGGGGGTGGAAAAGGGGACTGAGTACGCAGGGCCTTTAAGTAAAGAGGGCCCAAAAAGATGCTACAACGAAAAGCTGTGGATGCAGGGAGGGGCCCATAGAAAATGCCTTTCCACGGGGCCCTGAATTTTGTGCTACGCCCCTGTTTCTAATCAAAGTCTGCATAGGGAGAAGTTCAAGGGAGATGGATGGGTCAAACAATCATGGCTCCTCTGGCATCACCTATCGCCTGGACGGTGATTTGCAAAAAATCCACCGCTCCCTGTTTTAATAAAATATATTCAAATTCATTCTCCCTTGTGGGGGGAGGGGCAAAGGAGACAGTTTTGGGCTTTAGCGGAAAGGGGGGAGGGACTGAGAAGTTGTCGGTGTTGACATTTTTTGGCTAAGTCCTGGATCTTCGCAATCTTACCTACAGCACCTTTAATTACATGTGTTAAACTGCAACCGTTTTACAACGTATGCCTGTCGCTGGTACCATGACGTGTTGAAACAAACATAATCAGGGAGAAAACATGTTTCCATCAAAATGTAATTGAGAATGCAGTTTAGTTGTGGTTGTGGTGGTGGTGGTGGTGATGGCGCAGTGGATATGACACATGCCTTTGGTGTGGGAGACTCAGGTTTGATTACATCGCAATACATCAAACAACATGTTCCTGAGCAAGACACTTAACCCCTAGTTGCTCCAGAGGCGTGCAAACTCTGATATATATATAGCAATTGTAAGTTGCTTTGGATAAAAGCGTCAGCTAAATGGCATGTAATGTAAAAGTTGTAGGGGGTGTCAATTTCAGGCGAGAGGAATGGTAGTTGAGTAAAGAGTACAATATTTCCCTCTGAAATGTAGTGGAGTAGAAGTAGAAAGTAGCATAAAATAAAAAAAATTTAAAGTAACGCACAAGAACTTTACACGAGTATAATACTTGAGTATAATGTACATAGTTACTTTTCAAAACTGACTATTTTCACATTGGTTCATAACAACATGTATCAAACTTAAAATGTTTGTTTGTCTGACCTCCGGCCCGATGTTTCCCTCATCTCCTGGGATTCCTGGTTTCCCTGGTGGTCCCTGTCACAGACAGACACACAGCAGTTAATAAAGCAGCACATGTACTGTAACGAGCATTTCAACAATGTGTCAGAATGCAACAGAAGATGTAGCAAACACATACAGCGGGGCCTTCACTTGCTGGGCCCTGTGAAACGAGAGACAGTAGAGCATTAGCGTTGGCAGCATCTCCATACGGTCGTCAAATGCAGTGGCATTTCCACGTATGTTGTTTTAATACGATACTTACAGCGGGACCTGGAGGTCCTGGAAAGCCAGGAAGTCCCTGCAGTCAGGAGGTAAAATAAGTCAGAAACATTGTCAATGTTTGTAAAAAATTATAATTCTTATAACTGAATGATTTCAGAGTACTATAAATGGTTTCTCACTCTCTCCCCTATCGGCCCTATGGGACCCATTGGACCAGAAGAACCCTGCAACAACCAACAAATAGTCAAACACAAACAGTACTGGCAGATATTAGAAATACTGTGTGTGTGTGTGTGTGTGTGTGTGTGTGTGTGTATATAGTGTATGTGTGTGTGTGTCAGGGAATAATTAATGTTTCCTACACTAGCTCCTGGAAGGCCCGGCAGGCCTCTCTGTCCAGGAAGACCGATCTCCCCCTTCTCCCCTTTGCTGCCCTAGGAAACAGACACAGCAGGAATAAAAAATGCTTCATCTCCTTCTTGCATCTCTCTGCACCGTTGCTAAGATACACGGAGGCAGTGACAGTCATCATTTAATCAATGAAAGGTGGGCCGCTCTCGCTCCTAAAATAAAACATCCCAAGCTCGTGTAGGGATATGCAGATAACAAGTCAAGTGGGTTGGACGGGAACAAAGCGCCAATAAAATGACCAGTAACGCACCAGTAAACATGTCGCCTCCACTTAACCCTCATGTTTGATCAGTAACAATTGTTTCAGGTCTGTCACGTGTCAGTGCAAAGACACTGTGTGGCATTATATTTTTTACCTGTAAGAAGAATGACTTCAAAGAAAACTAAAATGGTACAGTACATTGTCCGTCTTGGAGTTAAGAAAGAATGTCTAGATTCCATGTATTTTCATTTAAAAGATAAGAAATTGTTACAGTAGATCTGAAGAAGTCTGGTTCCTTCACCAGATTGCCAATTTCTTTTCTTTTTTTTTTGATGGGGACATAGATGGGGAGTGGGATGTCTGTTACCTTTGCACGGCAACTAGATTCTTACAGGATAACATATCACAAAAAAATCCATCTATTCAGGCTTCAAGTAATGCATTAGTGTCTGAACTACCAGCTTACCGAACCAACCGTGGTCCAGTGAAGAGCAACTGGCTGCAAATGTACGTTTCCTAGGATGGCGAAGGCATGTCCCGCCCTACTCTGCCTTTGATTGGCTAATACTCGTTGCCTTTGTTGGTTGGATTGGTTAGGTTTAGGAATGAGGAGTGAGACAAGGGTAGGGTAAGAATACCAGGGTGAGCAGGACGGGACATGCGTTCGCCATCCTATAACGCAAATTCGCCTAGTGGCAGCTCAAGCAAGGGAATTTCTTTCAAACGTGCCTGCCCTTTTCCAAACAGTTTCCAATGACGGCTTATCAGATGGTTCTGTTTTAATCAACCATCTGGCCCGTCAGGTTAGGATGTCTGGGCTATGTTGGTGAAAGGTGAAGACCCATTAGGAATAAGCTTGCTCGTTAGCACACATTGTCTAAAAAAGCAGCCCACAACTTTCTCTGAGAGTTTCTGTGACTTTGTGTCATGCTTTTTGTAATCCTGGAAGACAGGGATCTTAAATCGTTAAGTGCTTTTAATCACAATTATCTTACTTCGCTACATTTCAAGTCACAACTAGGGTTGGACGATATTGACAAAATGTGATGTTGCGATATCAATTACGAATATTGCGATTTAAACATATGTAAAATTACAAAGGTTACGGGAAAACGCATCAAAAAAGATTCATAACAAATTAAACAACTTTTCTTACAACACAAGGTTTATTTCACCTGACTGTCATATTGGACTGGTCCAACATGAATGAATAAATAAGGACCATCTCTACAGAACAGGACATGTTTTACTGGTTGGACAGTACAAAATAAATAAATAAACAGGACAGGACACAACTTTTCTTTCACTTCTCTGATTCATTCCATTTTGTTGTCTCTGTCTATTTCTTCACTTCACTCTGTCGAAATATGCACACACATGGTGCGCTCCACATTGTCACGTAGTGGACCCGTGCGCTGACGTGCACTAATACGTGCAAGTGGCACGGTAACCAATGAAATGATGATCATTATAGCGATTCAAGAGAGCTCTAAATCAAACCTTGAGTCTATATATCTTGCACCCCCAGATATAATATTTCGTAATGTGATATTGCAATAACGATATTGAGTCGATATATCTTGCACCCCTAGTCACAACAGTTAAAGAGTAAAAAGAAGACACGTGGAAAGTCCTGATAATGAGAAAGGAACAGAAGACAGATGATAAATCAGCAGAAGAAGCTGATTGGTTTAACGATATATATATATCCCCCACTACTGTATCCCAGAATAGATAAGCGGTGAAGCCAGACCATGGTCTCCAACGCAGACACAGCGCTGTGGAGATAGGTCTGGCAATGCAATACTACATCTACCTTAATGCACAATGCAGCGAGCACACTAAATGACCCAAACCAAACACACCAATGATGTGACCTGTACAGTAGCACCAGTACAGTTTGTGGCTGCAGCCGCTGTGGAGTTTGTTTATACAGCTCGGTGTAGTCTGCTTTGGTGATGTTTAAATTGCTGTTCATTATATGAGAAGTGTCAAGCTAATCTACAGTTGCTTAACATTAGTTGTTGCACCCGCCGTGGTGTCCATAGACCTTTTATGTATTTTCGTTGATTATTGTTTAATTATCTGAGTTTTGTCTCTTTCCTGGTTAATTTTGGTAAAGCTACGCACAGGAATACTGTTGTATATTTATAATTGATAATTGAAAAAGCTGTAGGTATAAGTCTATGGAAATGGTATTTACTGTTGGTTTTAGACATGAGGGTTCAGGTTGTTGATGTTGTTCCACTAGCGACTAGTGACTTGACATTTATTGCAATTTATGTTGTAGCCAAAATACTCACAGTTTTCGCCAAGTCTTTGAAATTTCAGAGTAATGCCAAGTCATAGCCATACTGTCATGGACAAATCAGTTTTGAATTTCTGCCAATGCTTGACCACAGAGGTAAAGTGAATCACGTCCCTGAGGTACTGCATTACACAAAAACAAGGAGAATGGATCCGCAGCCTGCAGAGTACTTTGGCAGTAAATCATTTAGCATTTCATACTTACAGGATTGCCTGGACTGCCAGTAGAACCTGGAAGACCCTGGAGAGATGAATAAAACAACATAGTTAAAGAAAGCAGAAACATAAAGCTCTGTATTGATAAAAAAAAATAAAAAATAAAAATGCTTTAGACAATAAAGGACTTTAGGGATTTGTAGAGAGAAAGAGAATTATTAATGTGGAAATACTTACATCTCTTCCATCTCTGCCGTTTTCTCCTGCGGGCCCTCGGGGGCCCTCTGGGCCAGGGGCTCCTGGGGGCCCTTGGACTGATTTGTCAGGCTGAGAGTGGAGACAACAAGTCAGCAAATGACAGTGAAATGACTTAATGATGAATGAACCTTGATTTAGAATAAATTATGAAATCACAACGCCTAACTTGGATTTATCAAATAATGGCAAATTATTTTAGATTATACCAAAAGTTATTTGATATATTATGTTTTTCAAGAAATAAAACAGTTAATTTGTTATATATGTTGTACTGTATATGTTAATGTAACAATCTTAAAGGTGCAGTAGGTAAGCCTTATAAAACTAACTGTCTGTCATATTTGCCGTGTTCGATTGGAACTACATGAAGCAGGTAATAAGCGATCATCACTTTTGCGATCTGCAAAAATGTTCATATGCACCAATCAGGGTCAGGGGGGGTGTCTAATTGCCTGTCAATCACTGCTCATGCACACACATTCATTCTCCCTTGTGGGGGGAGGGGCTTAGGAGGCCATTTTGGGCTTTAGCGGAAAGGGGGGTGGGGACTGAGAAGTTGTCGATGTTCAAATTTTTTGGCTAAATCCTGGATCTTCCCAATCCTACCTACAGCACCTTTAACGTACATGTGTGTTTTTACAGCCTGCAGGCATATTTTTCAAATTGGGGTTATTTCAGGTATAATTCTACTCTCTGTACCCTAAAAAAGCAAACAGGCAGGCAAAACCACCACCATAAATGAGATTCAGAACAAAGCATTTAGGCAAGTAGGCAACCCAAAGCACCGAAGTAGATTATTGGCTTAAAATCACAAAGCAAAAAGAAGTAGAGTAGATAAATAAATACCTCAGCATTGGCATACATCTGAAGAAGCAAGAGAAATCAGATAAAGGGAGAGTTAGTGAAAGTAGTCACACCACCCTCACCAAAAGTGTCAGCAGAAGCCTGTTCATGACCATAGTAGTGAGTATATCATGCTATCGTTTGAATATACAGCCCATAGTACCAACACTCCCCATGTATAGAACCACCTCACAGCTTGATGCAGGAATGTTGGCCTACAATCTAATAGAGCGCACGAGGCCAGGAAATGTTTCTGTCTGTAGTGGGAAGGAATATTTGCATCTTGATACAAGTGATTGAATAAAAAAACACTTGAGCTAATTCTAATTCATTGCACTGCAGACTTTAACAGAACGAGATGTGAGACAGCAGAGTGACATTTTCATTTTAGGCTACAAGTATTTCTCTCAGGCAGAAATCTTATTATTGTGATAAAGCCACACTGACATGAAAGATAATATTGAGTCATGAATGCCAAAAATCATACGCAGCCTTGCATAATGTGTTTTTTTTGCATTGTCCAAACTTTCCTACTGGTTACCACATGCTTCATTTGTAGTCATAATCAGACAAGACACAAGCCAATCTTACAACTGTAAGATTGGCAGAATTGGATGTGTGAGGGTTAAAACGTACTGAGAATTGGGAATATAGCACTTTATCAAGTAAATCTAGATGTCATTACTTTCAATTAGGGATTTTGACTTTCATGCAACATCCATATTTATTTAAGTTTATGTGCACTTCCATACTACAAAGGTGCCAAGTTGACTTTCATAAAAATCTGACTTTTCCAGTTATAAAACTTGGTTGTTGACATGAAATATTTCGCCATGTCAAATCTGGTAGTTACAATAAAAAAATGTACATGACTTGACAGCATCAACAGGAAATCACTTAACAGGCAGAACATGGCGGCAGCGTGATTGTGTACAAGACGCCAAGGGTTGTGCAAAAGTCTTTGCGACTTAAAAATGTGTCAACCAAGCAAATACATTTGAGCTTCCCGGGGGCTTTATAAATTGACCTCATAAATGTACAAAACGTACAAGAAGAAAAAAGGAGAGGGATTGGAGGGAAACAATAGAAATCCAGAAGTTCCGAGTTCAGACAGAGGCTGCATACATTTCTAGCTAGCTTACAGCTAACGTCTACAGTTGGTGTATTAGCTGTTGAATACATCATCCAGTGGTCAAACTCGCGCGAATGAGGCTAACATTTTCTTTTCTTTCTGTCTGAGCACACCTTGAGAATATTATTTCTTCTCTAAAAATATATTTTTTTTCTGTCTAACAGAAACCCTGTGAAAAATGCAAAATAAAAACAGGGAAATTAGCCTAACTTATGAAGCCTGTTGCCCATATTAGGCCTACTAGCTAAAAAACTCACGCTAAGGTAAACAATCTTTCTTAGCTAGTTAAGCTAACTGACCTTCTAAATAGGAGGTAGTAATAGTCATTTATACTATAGTTAGTAAGCCTGGTGACGCTCCATCATAGAAAATACAGTAAAAAAGGTATAAATAATTGAAAAAAATGCTATTTCCATGGATAGTTTTTTCTCAGAGAACACTGTTTAGTGTTGCCAGTTTGCTGTGCAATCGTCAGCAACAAGGGTGGACAAAACCATACTTAAATGTCTTAAACAGCAGGCAGCAGGTGTTAAATTGCATTCCTGTCAGCTGATAATCAAGTAGCAGCAGGTAGTGTGCCTGTATTAGGAAAGTATTATTTCAGGCAGGGAAACATACTTAACTTGTTAAAACATTTTTAATTATACTACATTTTATGTACCCATTACCGAGACCTTTAATTCATCTTACCCCAGTATGTGTGTGGGCAAAGTCAGTACAATAACTTTTCGGTTTAGATGTAACTATGCAAAACCATATTGTTGGGCTTCGTGTTGTTTTCATGTTGCAGGAGCTGCCAAGCCAAGTGGCACATTTGTGTGCATACAGCTGTATTCTGTGCTGACTTTAGAAGAAATGGTAACCACAAACATCTTGCACTATGCACATTATGCAGGTTGGGTTTCTGATCTCACACTATTAAATTGTTCAGACTTCCTCATTGTTTTTTGCCAGCTTCTGTAGCGAACTAACTAATACATGTTTGTAGCAACTACAACTCCAGTCTGCTGTTGTCCAACTTTCCAAATTGTTTTAGATGAACTGACTGCAACCTCTGGGGGTACTAAAGGAAACTACTTGGCAGTTTGTATTACACCTTTGCAACTCCCTCTCAGCATTTCTGCCCTTGTTTTATCTCAGCATGCTGGAAGACCTATCAACCTGAATAAAACCACAAACCACAGCAGATGCTGAGCAGATCCGAGTCCTTGTTACTGTACCTCGGTGGCAGGCAGCTCGTTGCAGCTCTCCCGCTGGGCCCTCTTTGGGTCACAGTGAATCAGCATCCACTGGAGTTCAAACTGAAAAGAGATGCTAATGTTACTGCAAATACAATGCTGTGCATTCGTTTTCAGATGTAACGCGGACATGATAAATGTTGTAAAGTGCTTAGTAGTGTAGTTAGTGTAGTTTTTTTTATCAGTTCCCTCTATGGATTGTTGAGCTTCCACTAGTCTGGATCAACGGAAGTACATTTCCAGGATAATTGCCTGTTGTCCTTCACCTTCCGCTCTTTGCATGTTGCCGTTCTTAAACTAGGTTTGCTTCGGAAAACAACGGCAAACTTCTAGCTTGCAAGCTACATGCTGAAAATGGCAAGTTTTGAAGAAAATATGGATCGTGCATCAACGCAGGCCTGATTGGTTCTTTCGAGGAATAATTGTAGACTTACAAAGAATATGTTTACGGCATTGACTATCTAACTGGGACGTTTTGGGACCGATTGGTGAGGATTGCTGTGGACGAAGCACACACGGCAATACACTGGTAAGAGCCTGTGTCCAGCTAATTTAAATAGCTCACGTTACTGTATTGTGTGAACAGTTAACTTCATTTAATATTTACCATTCCTTCCAAAGACCATTTTGCAGAACGAATGTCGTGTCCGTAGCTAAGCGCTGAATTGTGATTGGTTTAAAGAAATGCCAAAGCGTTGTTTTCTCCTATCCTAGAATGTATCTGTGGGGTAGCCAGACCTTACTTCACAGTGGTGTGGAGATAGTTTCTGGCAATGCGAGACTGAGAATCCACCAATGCTATTTTCTGCAGGGATTAGGTTTTTCTTTTTTTCCACTAGAACCCAGCTGAGCAGCTTTGCTGTGACAGCAACACTTTAGAATTATAGCAGAGCTCAGCACACATAAAACCTTAACGTGTTTGTTCACAGAGAGCACCATTTCACTGATGGAGCCTGTAAGTAACAAGGGAATATCCCCAGTGTGAGACCAATAAAGTCTATCGTATCATATGGTACGGTATGGTATCGTATTGTTAGTACCGTAGAGTCAGTGAGCATGATTAAAAGCAGCAGGCACTTCTCCATCCCCGCTTACCACTACGGAGGCATCGGGATCAGCATCCAGCCTGCCAATGAGAGTGTCTCCCTCTGTGTTGATGGGGCCTTTGCCTTTGATGGGTCTCTGATCCACAGGCTGGCAGTCCACGTACAGAGTGACCTGGTCGCGCTCTACGCCAATCATCACTTTGTGCCACTTGGCGTTGAAGAGCACAGAAAGGCCGGGGAAGGTTACGGTCTGCAGGTTGCCGTCGGCGCCCATCAGGAAGTACTCCAGAGCCAGCTGGTCGCCATTCAGCCTCAGTCCGGCTTGTTTGTAGCCGTCTTCGTCCACTATTTGCCAGACGTTCCACACCTTGTTCACCGTGTTCTTAATCATGCGGAAAGTCACCATGAAGGAGTACTCGTCGGGGAAGCCGCGAGGAAAGTTTAGCCTGAGAGGGAAATGGAGCGCAAGGGTGAGGTACCAGGGTAAAATGATGCTTTTTTTATTGAATGGCACTCAAAGGAAAATCTCAAAGAAAAGGTCATTCTCAAAATATCCTTTACATCAATTAAATTCATGATCACATGACACAATCAAGCACCAAGATGTGGATAAAAATATCAACAACAAAAAATGTCACGATGCCAATGATGGCCTTGCTTCAAAGAAACAAGGAATGCTTTTATATTAAAAATGAGATTTTGTGAAAGAGGCTGCCTAAGTGCATAAATCACTGCTTCATTTACAACATGCAGTCCTGGTTAGCATCCACAGTCTGGTGCTTTCTGTGTCTTTAACAAGCCAGATTCTCAGTAGGTGGTGCCTTCATAGATGGGCGCTGCAGACGGGCTTTTACCATCTTGTAAACGATCAAGGTGAGCCAATAAAAAAAAGAGTTTCCTGTGAGCCAATAAAACAAATGAAGACCACTCTCTAGCCTTGCCTGAGGTGAGAAAGTCTGAAGTATGTGCTGCTTTTGTCCTGCAGAAAAAAAAAGGGGAGGGAGTGCAGCATAAAGCCTCCTGGAAGGGACGGACTTCAAAGCACAAGTCTGTGCCACGGGACTTGTGGAGGAAATAAACATGTATTTACATTCAGCGTGACAGGCCCGGGTGGCGTAGGTGCAGGGTGCCAGCGAGTTACGTAACAGCTTTTTGAGAAAAGCTGGCCTGCAGGAAAAGATTAGCCAAAACAGAACTGGAGCAGGCACACAGGGAAACACCAGGAGACGCCTTTGGTTATGTAAAGTGGTGAAGCCATTAACCTGCACACTTTGTGCTGAAATCAGTTTTGTGAAATTGTCTTTTTGAACAGCATGTCTTTCACTTATGTAATAAAGTGCAAAAAGCTCTAAATGGCTTTATTTTGACCAGTGAAGTGATCGTTGAAAACATGCTCGTTTGGAACGAGACAATTGCTTGGCCTGTGATATTGCTGCTTGTAGCTTTCTCCAGAACCATTATACCCCGAAATAACTTACAGAAGTTCCTCAAAGCAACCCAAATGTGTACTACTGACTCGCGGTGTACTCCCTCTTCAGAAGAAATCACTGTACTACATTTAACTGACAGAGAAATGTTACTGCTTATGTTGGAGATTCAGATTTTACTTGTGAGTGAATTTAAGCCGCGCTTTTATTGTGATGGGTATACGCGGAATGAGTGAAGCCAGCCTTATGCCAGCGTTTTTTTTCCTTCTCATTTATTTGTTTATTTTTTGACAGGAACAGTGCTCATTAATCGGCAGTAAGTAATTGTAATGATTAGCTCAGCAGGCTAATTTTTTATCTGTTGTCCCTGTTCCTCAACCCTTATTATGCAGTTGTTTAGTTTTGTTCACATTTTATATTTTTCATATCCAATACCCAACTCTGTCCAAACTGCTCCAAATTTCCAACGCCAAATTCATTGGGTACCCAGGATGCCAAGTGTGAAGTAGATCGGATGAACAGTTCTCAAGATATTTGACAAAGGACACACACAGAGGGTCCTTGAGTCATAGTTACTGTAGATAGTGCAGTTGCTACAAAAGGCTACATTATAGACTGAGCAAAGTGGGAGGCTTCCCCAGGACCACGGACCTCAAAAGACCCTACACCCCCAGGTCCTCTATTTATCATTTTGTTCATGGTAATTTGATTGATTTGTTTCAAAATAATATACCTTTTTTTCAAAGGGGCGTGGGTTGTCTCAATAGGGGCTCACAGCTTATTTTTGGATAATCCGGCTTTATTGCTACAACTCACCGATAATTAAAAACTAGGGGGAATCCCAACATGAAGCCAGTGCTGTCTTTTTTCAGTCTAAACCTTTTAAAGGGGTATGCACAACAGAAGACAAATCACTGCCAAAAGGCATGGTGAAATATGTCTCTTTACTGTACATTTCCTGCAGATCCAAAGGTCCAAAGTAGGGTCCAAAGGGGGGTTTTACAATCCTCCACTCCCTCAAAATCATACATACACAAACATGCCTCTCGTCGGCCTTTGTGTCTAAGAGATGCCAAACAGGTTCAGACATGTTTTTCCTCTACCAATTATACGCTGCTCGCCATGCAGTAACATCTGTGGCGGACCTGTAATAACGCAACACCTGCATCAGGATTTCTGTGCGTTTTTATCTGTTTTCTTTTAAACACTCTTTGCTGTACTTACATGGTTGGAATTTGGAAGTTGGCCTCCCTGTCAAGGCGGTAGGCCACCTGCAGGGCAGTGGAGCCGTCCACCTTCCTCACACCTTTCAGAGGGATCACATCCAGCTGGAACTGGGTGATCAGATCAAAACCTACAAAGGACAATGTATGACGTATGGGATGGTGCCAGAGGCTGAGAAAGTGTGTCATTTTATTGCCTGTTGTTCTTATTACAGCAAGTAAAAAAAGTTGGCAGTGGTAGCACTTTAACTTACAGCAGAGGTCAAACCGACATCAGCATTAGCCTTTGATTAGCATAGTATACACTACTATTAGCAATAGGGCTGGGCGATGTGAAGAAAATCAAATATCACGGTATTTTTGACAAATACCTCCATAGCAATATTGCGACCATAGTGTAGGGTTGACTATTGGTGCTTTAACAAAAATATTTACACAGTTTGATTCGAGATGAATAATCATCAGTAATGTGGATAGAATGATTAAGTGGGTGAAAGCAGACAACAGTCTGGTAAGTTCAGAATATTACATTACTTTAATGTAATGCAGCCTTTGAAACCAGGAAAAGACAAGACTTATGTCATATTACGATATCCAAAATCTAAGACGATATCTAGTCTCATATCACGAAGGTGGCTACTTTGAGGAATCTAAAATATAAGACTAAGTTTTCAGTTATTTCACACTTTTTTGTTAAGTACATAATTCCATATGTGTTCATTCATAGTTTTGATGCCTTCAGGGACAATCTACAATGTAAATAGTCATGAAAATAAAGAAACACATTGAATGAGAAGGTGTGTCCAAACTTTTGGCCTGTACTGTATATATATTAATTAGCAATCATGACTTTATGAGTGTTACTGTAAATCTATGATAAAGCTTATGAGGAAACTAAACAATAATGTAAAATTAACTTTTCTAAATAGCAATGCATTACTTTTCCAAACCACAGAGCAGCATGAGAGCAATGACTGCATGTGTTTCGAACAGGGCAGTGGTGAGCAATTACAATCTTGCCGAGTTCAGATTGTTCCAACTCAAATTCCGTGAAG
Organism: Perca flavescens; assembly: GCF_004354835.1. NCBI lineage: Eukaryota > Metazoa > Chordata > Actinopteri > Perciformes > Percidae > Perca > Perca flavescens. The sequence continues at coordinate 27,530,006 of NC_041344.1, forward strand.
CTCAAGTGGAACATTTTATGTGCCTCATTTGAAATCTAGAGGGCTTTTGAGGCATTAGGCGGCCCACCCGGTTCAACTAATTAAACTCCCCACCTTCCCTTGGATAGTCTATTTTCTCCTTTAGGGATTTTTTGAGGCTTACGGGGTGTGGTTTTACAACAACAACTTCAACTGCCGCTTTGAATTTAGTTCGATAAAACCCGACTACAGATAATTTACCTGGAAGGTCATCTTGGCTACTTCTCATTGGTGGGCAGACTGTATCGCCATCCAGTCGGTTGAGGTCTAGTTCTGATAAGACAAAACAAAAAGCAATCATCTTGTTATCCTTATCATCCAGTTCTTTGCTGAATTTAAAGGAGCAGTGTACAGGATTTAGAGGCATTGAGCGGAGAGGTTACAGATTGTGGCCGACTGAATAAACCTCCGCTTACTCTATATCCACGATGTTCCACCTCCGGGATTGCTCCATTTCCGTATTTCACTCATTTAGGCCTGATAGACGTTACCTTGGGCTTTCTTTGTGTTGGCATTTTAAACTCTGGTCGATTTATGAGGACTATGGTAAACATTTTCTCAGATCTCTGCAGGGTAAATCCAGCTAGCTAGATTTTCTGTCCAATCTGAGTTTTCTGTCGACTAAAACAACCTTTGAACTTATGTTCCACCAAAACAAGTTCCTTCCCGAGGTTATTTTTTTTGCAGAGGCGCCGTTGCTCCGTACGGCGCTTAGCACCGCCCAAGACAATTGTCATTGGTTTAAAGAAATGCCAATAAACCAGAGTTTTTCTCCCATCCCGAATGCTGCGTCGACTAGCCAAACCCTCCTCTGCAGCGCTTTGGAGGAAGGTCTGGCAATGCGAGCCCTCCGCTTAACCTTTCCTTTCCAAGCGCGTAGTATAGCCTACGGTAGCCTATCTGGTAACGTAATAATGACCATTATTTTCCATTTCTGCCAAAGGATCCCCCTAACTCCCACACAGACCTCCTTTAACATATGCAATATGTAGAAATAAAAAGTGACCGGTTCAGGAAGTGATAATCCCCATTTAATATCTCCACTGACGTTTAAGAAAATTCTCATAAAAACAGTTTTAAGCCTGAACTCAAGCCAACCAGCTACGAGATGAATTGGGACCATAAAATGTTTAGTTTGGCGCTAACTGTACATAAACGATAATAGAGTTCGGTGGTAGCAGCTCACTAGCCGCTCGCGGTTTAACGAGTGGGATACACATTGCCACGGTAACAGCGAGCTCCACCAATATAGAGACGACGCTGTTACGCTTAGAATTGTGGGTAGTGTAGTACTTTCTCTGTGACATCGCGAATAAGACGTGTTTTTCTTAAAACAAGGTTGATTTTAAACAGACTTCTAGCTTCTACAGGGGTTATAAATCATTGTTTCCCAAATCTTGTAGCTCGTGGTAAGTCTATCTTGGATGGTTTTTGACATTATGGCTAATAATCAAAATTCTTATGGAGGAAATAATTGGGAATTTCATTTCCGGAACCACGCTGTTGAGCTTTATTACCAGTCAGTTTAATTAAAATGGAGTATTCTGCAGACAAATACAAGGGAAAAGCATGGTGTTCAATGTCAGACGGGATTAACATCACAATGCACTGCGCTGCATTTTTAATGTGAGTTTCTCTTACAACTCCACTTACAGCATTTCACATATTCACACATTTTAAAGCATGGACACAAATCAACATAGTGTTTGAGATTTTGAATGCAGACGGCTCATACACCCCCCTTGTGATCCAAACAGGTCCTCAGAGACAGAAACATAATGTTGATAAATGTAGCAGCTAGTGTTGCAGGACTGTGGCCAAAGCCGTACGTCATGGGAGACATTTTAGAAGGTCAATGTGGCAGGTGAGCCGCTTTCCGTTTTATTTATGTGTAAGATTTATCAAGATGGAAGTCTCGTTTGGTGGAAACGCCAACCGGTAATTCATCACGTCGCCATTTGAGTTGATCTTTCATCATGACTTTTTATCAGTTGTCTAAATCTATACTGTTTGTTTTTTTGTTTTTTTTTATTCTACAAAATAAAAGACTGGCCTGGTGTTTGCATTGCCATTGACAAAGAGAAGAAACTTTATTTAGAAAAGCTTAAACTTGATGTAATAGAACCTCATCCAGTTTCAATAGAACAGCTGTTTAGTACTTGGTACTGTACACATTTTGCAGATTCCCAACTTAAACATGTTAAAAAAAAAAAGGCCCCCCAATTTTATACAGTACAAAAAAAAAAATCCATTCCTTGAATGTGTCAGAAGAGGGGGCTATCCCTGCTGCCATTAAGTAGAAAAGCCTCTCAGAAAAAACCCCATGAAACGAGCATGGTGACAGCCAGGGGGGCCTCCCCAGTCAATAACCTGAGTCAGCTCATTTACAGTGAGCAGCGAGGAACACGACACATCTGGAAGCCGTTCCCAGATCACACATAACTGCTGAGAAATGAGATAACGTGGTGAGACGGTATTTATAATGCCATATTTACGACCACTAAACGCTTATCTGACTGTGCATGTGGGCCTCAAGTAGTTAAAAGTTACTGCTTGCCGCGGCATTACGCTCAGAGAGCCAGTCATTAGTGTGATGAGCGGGAGATGAACCACAATTAAGATGTCACGTGCAGTTGCATGTGTGTGCTGTAATAATGAGGCGAGGTTACAAAAAGCAGCACACCGAACTGTGTCTGGCACTTACTGCGCGTTAACGTTAGATTTACTATGTCCCCCGAAACAACAGCAGAGAATTGGCTTGTTGTGATTATCAGAGGGGACATTTAATCTGATTTAATCCTACAACACAGACGCAGGCACAGTGCGTCTGCTATTTCTGGCCTTTAGCTTTGTGTGTTCTGATAAAGAGAATGACTTAGCAACAGTCAACATGCAGGCGTCAACATGAACCGGGCTCCTCTTTTTGTGTATACAGGACAAACAGTTTCACAGAAAAATGGTGGCGTTCATGCAATGTACGGTACACTGATTTTATGATGTGGCAATGACTGTGCATTGCATTGTGGGTGACTTACGTCCAAGTGCCGGGGCGAGGAGGAGGGACAGGAGAGCCACACAGACGGGGGAGCACACCGACATTGATAGATGCCACGGTTGCTTTCTATTCAGGAAGGATGGAGAAAAATCAGTATTCAGTCATGCATCTAATACTCTTTGACAGTTTCTTTGTGTCTGAATCAATAAAACACCAAAGGGATGACATGAAGCACTTTGCTGGTGTCCTCTGTGATCTTCCTGAGCACATGAATAGAAAAAAAAAGAGGTTCACACGGTTCCTTCAAATTGTGTTTGCTTTGCATTCTGTACCAGACTAATCAAGTTAAACTCCAATTAAATTTTGGAGGAATTCGAGCCACTGTTTAGCTAAACTGCTCATCTGGAATAGCTTATAATGAACTATGGTTAAAATATTGAAGCTGCAATGAGATTTTTTTGAATTATAACGATGGACAAAATGATGTGTGAACATTTCTTTGCAGATGATGATGCTGTAGGCACTAATGAAATGTAAATTAATTTTCATTTTCATTAATTAAGGCTATTTCCCAACAAACTGAATGGAATGGTCAAAAATGTAAAAGGTGTTGCTCATAGTGATAAACTTACAGACAATTATCATCCTGTCGGATTGTAGATGAGTTGGGATTGATTTTTCCTAAGTCACAATGAACAATTATTTTTCCATTCTTACATCACTATAGCTTTCATTATACTAAATGATTATCAGGCTAGTTAATTAGCTCACTTACTGTTGCTAAAAACTAGCCTGTATCCCTTCGGCTCTCTGTGTGTTGCCGTGTCTAAATCCCTTCGCTTCGGGAAACAACAACAAACTTCGAGCTAGCAAGCCACGCGCCGAAAATGGCAAATCTTGAAGGAAATTTGTACGATTTTACGAAGAACATGTTTACGCCATTTACTGACGTTTTGGGACCGATTGCCGGGATTGCTGTGGGCGAAATACACACGGCAATACAATGGTAAGAGCAAATTATATTTGACCATGTATCCAGCTAATTTAAATAGCTCTCCCTATTGTGTCAAGAGTTACCTTCCTTTATTAGACTATTTTGCAGAGCCACTGGCGCTGCATCCCAAACTTAGCGCCGCCCAAGACAATTGTGATTGGTTTAAAGAAATGCAAAGAGCCCAGGGTGCTTTTTTCCCCCTTCTATCCCAGAAAATATGTGTGAAGGAGCTAGACCTTACTCCACAGCGCTGTGGTAAGTAAGTAAGTAAGTAAGTAAGTGGTCTGGAAATGCGAGACTAGCTAAAAAGTAGTTAGACTGATTTAAGGCCAGGTCATTTAGACTTGTGATCTTCTTGACCTCTTGCCTTTTACTGGGCCTCAACTAGCATCACTGCCCACCCCCAGCCCCCCCGGACCACAAGCAGCCTTATCGCGAAGTCAGACGCAGATTGGTGTTTTCTCCCAACTCCCATTTGTCTTCGGGATCGCTTGCTTGCTGAGGGTATCAATCACTACAAGCCTTCCATTTACCTCCTAATTTACCTTTGCCTGCATTATAAGTGGCATTTCTGCTCCACACAAGTAGCCTTACGTCCGTATGTGCACTATTGAATCCTGGAGAAGGTGGATGATAAATGGCAGTAATAGCCATGCAGCTTTTCCAAGGTGATCTTACACAGCAGAACAAGTAGGTACCTAAGCAGTGGTACATTTTGTCCACACATTACCTAGCATTAGCACACCTCCTCTTTCAGCTTCTCTATGTTGTGTTCTACTTTGCGTGTCCTGAGTTGACAGCTTTCCACAGCAATCCCAAATCCTTCATCAACGTGACTGATAGTGAGAGCGCAGACTCTTTCTCCAAAAGCAAAGGTTGTAGCTCATCAATCGGAGAAACAAATGAGGTAGGGGTGGTGTTACTGAGGGCGTAACCCATCGCTGGTGTGTGAACTCTCTTGCAAATGTGTGTGTGTGTCTGTGTGAGTGCACTGTCAGAGAAATGACTAATGGCTAAGTCAGCAAGGTCTCTTCAGAGAAGCCGCTGGGCTCTAACATTCTGCCCTTCACGTTAAAGGAGCATCCTCAGAGCTCCAGTGGGATTGGATGTCTGCCTCCATTCCGGACAGGTGCAGCTACATGTCACTGATAAGATGTGACAAGAGGGAAGCTTTCAATGTTTAACCCTCCCAAATTACAAACCCATAGTTATTTAGGAATAGTTTGACATTTTGCGGAATACACTTGTTGGCTTTTTTGACAAAAGTTAGATGAGAAGATCGATCATATTTGTTCGTTAAATATCAAGCGACAGCCAGGAGACAGTTACCTTAGCTTAGCAAAGGTAAAATATCCCCCAATGTTTTTTTCACTGAAGCTTTTGTACATATGGTAGGCATATTTGTTTTAGCTAGCATTTAGCTAGCTTTTCCCCCTGCTTCCTTTATAAGCTAAGGTTAGCATGTCCTATGGCTTGTTTCAGATAGTTGAAACTGGTCAGTTTGACCTACTACAAACATATTTCTGATCAAAGTCTGTGTAGGGAGGGACGGGTCAAAAAAACTTTTTTTTACCCAGGACACCCCTGGTCATATCCCGTGTGAAACCAAAAGTCAACGGGAACTTATTTTAACTCATGTACATAAGTTAAATAAGTCTAATATATGTACGTAACTTAAGTTATGTAACAAACATACTTATTTGAACCCACTCTATGACCTTTTCCTAAGCCTAAACAAGTAGTTTTGTTTCAATTCACAACTTTAACTACAATGAGTGCCTGTCGCCGGTACATGGACGCTTATTTGAGAATATGTGTTTTGTATGATAGCATCATTTTTAGGAGACAGGGTTAAATTTGGCAAGACTATCCTGAGCCTTACTAATGAGTTAGCAGTGCCACATTAAGAAGCACAGCCTCTCAGCTCTGCTACAGGCCTGCACTGCGTTAAAGGTTAATGCTAATGCTTGGTTTTTGTATTGTAACGCTCTTCACTGAATTGTTAAAATGACCTTGTAACCGTTGAATTCTTCCAGAAAGCAAATATGTTCTGCTGGAGTGGTTTGACACAGTTTTAGCCATGTTTTTGTAGTTTAAAAAAAGTCTTAATTTACCGAGAATTCATGGCAAATTGGTCCCATTTAAGATAACCAGGAGCCTATATATCTAGTTTGACCTATGCCATAGTCAAAGTCTATCTTTGTGCTTGATAGTTAACCCATTTACTCCTAAAAGCGCCTGCTAAAAACGCCTATAAAAACCTATGTTATTCTGGGATAAATATCCTTATCTCCTGAAGGTTTTCTGAAAAAATATTAAGAATTGTCAACGTCTACCAAAATCTTAATAAGTAAGCCTCTGTTTTATTAAAACATGCTCCCTTAGCACTAACATACACATTTTTCAAAAGATTCTCAAAAACAGATGGGGTATGACGAATACCAAATGCTGCGCCACGCAGCAGCCAGCAGGAGGTTCAGAGTTGCGCAACGCAATAACCGGCGTTAGATGTAATGTTTCGGTGCGCAGCATCCGGGACAAGAGAGCAATATCAATCTTCTCTTGGCAAGAAAGCGGATAATTTCCCAGTAGACCAAATGTCAAACTATTCCTTTAAGATTGGTAACTGAGGCATGAAGAAAATGAACACTAATTTGGACAAAATCAAATAAATGTTCTCCACAGTGAGATTTTTGTACCATTTTCCCTTAAAGGATCTCCTAACATAATTGTACAATAATCTTCTCACAATATTCAGCTCTGTCTATGACAATTGAAAAGTAAAGAGTGGAAATACAATCAGCCTTGTTCCTTTAGTATTTAATATAGTTATTTTCAGGCTGTCCTCACTAGGCTAATACAGAGACAACGTTGCAAAACAATTGCTGCCTGAAGTTTTTGGTGGCATAGGGATCCTCAGGGCTAAGTTTTCACTGAAAGTAAAGACATGCCATGCTATTTGAAAATGTAAGGACTTAGAGTTGACAGGTGTTTAATGTAGGCTTTAAGCAGCAAGCTTCCCACCAAACATGCATCCATATCACATTCGCTGTAATTATAAATGTGTGTGATGTCCTGCAAGATGAAAGGTCCTACTTAAGAGTTGTGCTTCTACACAGAAAGGTATTCATGTGCTGCCGCAGTTCAAAGGTAAAGAAAATACTTGCAAAGACAACAACAGAAATCCCCCAAATGTATTCCGGTTAAATCTTGTCATAAAATCAATCAGTCAAGTCAATTAGATAATAACATGTCATCTACTTTAATTCCTGACATTCATCAACATTTAATGGGGCTTTCCCCTTCACTCCCACCCATGTTGTAAAGTCCCTTAGGTGCTCCCAAAATGCTAAAAATGAGCCAACACTTGTGGCATGATTTGTGCTCTCTCATTTGTCTTAATTACCCCAAAATGGATCGCTGTTCCACATGAAGCAATTAGCTGTACAATTCAGTCAAATTAAAGTTGCAGAAAATGTGCAGACTAAGACCTTGAGCAATAGATGTGTGAACATTTCTTTGCAGATGATGATGATGCTGTAGGCACTAATGAAATGTAAATTAATTTTCATTTTCATTAATTAAGGGAAATATCCCGACAAACTGAATGGAAACACTGAAGGGCTAAATGTCACACAGTAGAGGTTTATACTGTATGCTGCATGTGTGGGCCAGATTGAAAGTCAAATGGCCATCTTCTTTTATCCGTGCTAAGCTACACATGTTATTACAACCAGTTATCAGAGGGGAACGTGTAGATGCTTCATCCTTCTAAATGGAGATTTAAAAAATATTCAGTTTGAAATGAGTCTTTGTTATTATGGAAATTACACAAAAAGCTCAAGGAGAAAGGTAGCTGATGAAGAGCCCTGGCAGAAATTCAACATGAGATATTTACCTCTTCAAACCAGAGTTGGGAAAGGCCATGTTTCACTCGCCTCCTTGATGGGAGACGGGTCAGATTCAGCGGCGAGGAACAGCGGTGAGATGCAGAAGCAGAAGGAGCGGCAGACACAAAATTCCCCCCAGAAGTCAGTCCTACCTGCGCATGTTGAGGACTGGCGGAGAGAAGAGGCTCAGGGGATGCTCAAGCATTTTCTGAGGACACATAAAAATTAGTTTGATGGGTTCCCATTGGACAGAAGTTCTTCAGGAGGTGGTGGCTACATTTTTATTACCAACACTTAAAAAGATGCAGAAGCCCACGGGCCTCTATGTGTAACCCCCCCACCCTCTGCTTCTTTTCTTTACAGTGCCTCCTAATGACACGTATGCCTGTATGCAATTCTCTTAATAATTATCGTCAGGATAGGGGGAAGAAGCAGCGAACGAGTGATGAAATGTGGATTTCATTATGACGTGTAGTCATCAGTGTAGCTGAAGAATGCGTGTTAGCCTGTGTTGACATGGAGAAAGCCTTGTTATTACCAGAAGGGCCTTAGGCAGACATGCTGTCTGTATCCTGCGTGTTGTGTAATTGATTCTGTGGCGTTGTGATCTTTGATTTTTGCTGCGCTTTGGAAGATCTGAGAGCCTAAACACGAGCCGCGCTTGGGCGTATTTCTTGCAGGAAATCAGCTTGCTCTTGTGTACATGCAGGCGCTTTGACATTTCTTCCAGGTACGACCATCTCGTCCTAAAAAAAGATTTGTCGGCTCTGACGGTCCACAGCCATTTTGATGTGACAGTAAAGCACTTTCGCTTGCGGGTACAGAAGCGTCTGAAGCAAATATTATTTGCGTTTTAAAAGCATGAATGCGCTACAGACTTTTGTAACACCTGCTTTAAAGTAAACGGATCTGGAAACAAGTGATTACCGCCGTTGTCCAGGAGCATAATGACCGCTTTGTATTGGACATATTTTTTTATTTAAGGGTGAACGCAAAAGCGTAAAACTTCAGTATTTTCTATATGTATTTTCTGTATATTTATTCCTAAGTCTTTTTTCCTGTGTGTATTTCTTGAAAACATTGGTTTATTGATACTGGCAGTTGCTGGCCCTGATATACAGTACAGGCCAAAAGTTTGGACACACCTTCTCATTCAATGCATTTTTTTATTTATTTTCATGACTATTTACATCGTAGATTCTCACTGAAGGCATCAAAACTATGAATGAACACATATGGAATTATGTACTTAACAAAAAAGTGTGAAATAACTGAAAACATGTCTTATATTTTAGATTATTCAAAGTAGCCACCCTTTGCTTTTTTTATTAATAAGGGAAAAACTTCCACTAATTAACCCTGACAAGGCACACCTGTGAAGTGAAAACCATTTCAGGTGACTACCTCATGAAGCTCATTGAGAGAACACCAAGGGTTTGCAGAGTTATCAAAAAAAGCAAAGGGTGGCTACTTTGAGGAATCTAAAATATAAGACATGTTTTCAGTTATTTCACACTTCTTTTTTAAGTACATAATTCCATATGTGTTCATTTATAGTTTTGATGCCTTTAGTGAGAAACTACGATGTAAATAGTCATGAAAATAAAGAAACACATTGAATGAGAAGGTGTGTCCAAACTTTTGGCCTGTACTGTATGATCAATAACCTCACAGTCAACTGATACTCTGCAATTTACTACAACCAATAATATAAAAGGTCTGTTATTTGGTACTGTATCAAATTGCATGAATTGATTGTTATTGTAGCTACACCACAAAAGCTCGTCCGAGAGTGCTGTGTGTAGGGAAACCTGATGCAGTGACTGGGCCTCTTCAGAGATCTGGCAGAGAGAGATCATGTGTCCAGCCTGGATAATTGAGAGCTCATGCTCTCAATGAGAGAGCAGGCACAGGCCGAGAGAATGAGGAAACAAGTTGGGATTATTCATCCACATGGCAGGCCCCATGACTAGCACACTTGTGACCTGGCATCACATATGCCAAAGGCCCTCCAGTCAGAATACAGCCTGATGAAGTTGTGGAAACATAAAAACCAGTGAGTGTTATGTACACAGAGCCGGTAGGTTTTGGATGAAGTAAAGTCTTGCAGAGTCCAGCGTGGTTATGGGTGCAGATTAATGTTATGGACCGGCGAGGATCATTTTTGTTTCTAAAATGATTAATTAATGTGTACAACTGTTGTGGCTTCAGCTCTTGCTGCTCCCATTATGAGCTGTGGCTTTTAAAGACCGGCTCAGGTGACCTGAACAAACAGCTGGTTGACAGCCTTGTTAGGTAGCCAGAGAGACTTTAAAGGTCCAGTGTGTAACGTGTTTAGTTGTTCACCAACTTGTCCTTTTTCATGAATATTTACCATCACCATTCCAATTCCAAGGGGTTCTTATTGGCTTGAAATTTGACATTTGCGTTCGCATGAACTGGGCTAGACGCTCCATATTCATGCGCTATCTTGAAATACGTTAGCCGGTAAGGGACATACAGGACATGCTGCTCCGCCTTTCGCGTTTTCGCTGTCACATGATAAACTCACAGGTGCTGCTAACGCTGCTAATATATTTTAAATATATTATATTTAAATTTTGCTGCTAGATCATTGTTTCAACGGCAGTTTTAGTTTAAGTTTAAGTATTTGACAAAAAAAAACGTATAATAATTAGATATAGACAGGTGACAAATTAAAGGAAAACTCAATTTAAAGTGCCTTTAGTAAAGCTTTGGTTTAAATTTAGTGCAAATTTGAACTCTAGAACATTTGCAAAAGAAAATGCTAATTAATGTACGTTTCAAACCAACCAAAACCAACATTTCCACCTCCGCCAAGAGTAAAATCATATATTTAAACTTTTAGTAATATATGGCTTTTCACTCACTTATGCTTTTCTGGTATATACCCGTCTACATACTGTTTTACTTGGTCATAGTTGACAATATGAACTAAGTTTAGGGTAAGGTGGGTGTGTCTGTGACCATCCACTCTAGAGCTGTGGTTCTCAACCTGGGGGTCGGGAAACCCATGGGGTCGCGAGATCATTTCTTGGGGACGTCAGATTTTTTATTTTTTTTGTATTCTAGACTGGGAATGATTTTTACATGACTATGTGGAGTTTGGTACATTTCATGTGTTATATTCAGAGCTTCATTTGTAAATTAGGAGGTTATTAGGATAAAATAACCAGAGCAATCACCTTCTAACGGTCTTACTTTTGTAGACCAGAATTCATCATCTGAGTTTGTTATTGGAGCGTGTAAAAGTGAGTGTCCTTGCTGTGTTTCCAGACTATATGGTCATCCGGGCTTTGGCAACGGTTGGAAGAAGAAAAAAAAAAGAAATCGATAGCGCTTCTCTCTTAATCAAGAGTGCTTGGAGCTTATGGCAGAACGCCATGCGAGAAAAGCAGCAATTGACTTTGAGGTTTTAAGGAGGAAGGTGAGGCAGGGAACAGTGGAGGGAAACGGTCATCACGCACAGGTTCACGTGGTGCATCAGAGACACCCAAAGAGACCGATGGAGACCACTCATTTCTTATTGTTGACGACTGTGGAACACATTACCGACGGCAACAGCTTATGGGCCGTGGACATTTTTTATTTTTTTATTTGTAGTTACATAATCCTCCCCTCCCCCTTTATCTGACTTTGTGATTAGTCAGTGAGGGGTTGTTTAACCAGGACAGATGGCCTTTTCAATCTGTCTGCCAGGAACAAACGAGACATTGCAGGATACTGTAATGGTTGTTCCATTGTTACTTTGCTCATAATATGCTGTTTGTCCGAGAATAAAATCTGTTAGATCACGCCGTCTGAAGGGACGTGCACGCGCATCTGCATAGAATAGCCAATAGGAATGCTTACTCTCTGAAATGACATGTGATTGGCCAAAGTTTCCTGTCACAGGCTTGATTTTCTAAAGCCTGATGACAGATTAAAAGGTTGCCACTGTCGCACCAAATGCTTGCTATTTTGGGCGAATTATTGGGCGTTTGTATTATAATGTCTGTAAAGTGTCCTGAGATAACTCCTGTTATGATTTGACCCTATAAATAAAAATTTCATTGGAATTGAATTGATAATTGCAGATTTTTTGCCCAATGACGGGGAAAAAAAAACTGCCTATCCCAGCGCCAAGGCTCACCGGCATGGATTCTGCTCACTTTGGGAATATTTTTTATAATTTTGTAGATAGTTAGGCCTACGTTTAGTGTAACTTGCGGCATCAATTCTTTTAGATGGGGGTTCCCACTGACAAAAACCTTCACAGTTCCATAACCATGGCCGGATTATCCATAAGGGCACTTGGGCCAGCGGCACCAACCATTCACAAACTGTGGGGGGACACCACATGACACAAGCTTTAACAATTAATAATAATTCTCCGTAAATTGTTATATTATTCACTTGAAATTGTTGAAAGACCATACGTTACTCGTTTATGAACACTAATTTCACAATAATAATAATAAATTATAAATAAATCAATATTACAAGACCACTATCACTCCCCTCCCCAATCTGTCAGAGTTGAGTTGGTACACAGGTACGCGCCAATGTATCATTTGGTGAGGGGGTTAACAATAATCAAAAGTGGCCAGTTTAACCCCCCCAAAAATCATAATGATGAATATAAAATAGTTAGTTATAAAAAATGATAAGTGGCTGGCTTTCTTGATTCAATGTAAGCAAATAAAAACAGGCCTTTGAGCCGTATAGTGCCCAGGGGCACCACGTTGTCTTATGCTGCGTTCCAGGCAACCCGTAACTTGTGTTTTCACAACCTTCTACCAGTGAAAGTGCCCTGGAACGGCAGTCAAACCCGTAACTTACTACCCGTGAACTCGTACCAGATCGTTGTACTCCCAGTTACAGTTTTTGACGTCACACACACATAAACAACAATGGCGACACCCGTTGAGGATGTACAGACGCCGTTTATTAACAGTGATCATAGATATATACACTAGATGTAGCCTTGAGGTTCTAAACATACGTCAAAACTGCCGCCATCTTGGAACAGGGGTCCGAAGTTTAAACTTCACTTTGAAGTAGAAACTCTTAGTTCAGAAGGGTGAAGTTTCAGTTTGGACTCAGATCTGTGACCGATCATAATAAATATTCTTTGTATTAACACATTAATTAGTTTCTTTGTTTTGTAGTCGATAGTTCATCTTTTAGTTTACTTAAGTGGAAGCAGTATCAAGTGGAAGAATGAGACTATAAACCTAGGCTTACAGGCACTAGGCATTACATTTTGAACAAAGTAGATTATATTAATATCAAAAGCTTAATTTTTCTCTGGACTCGATCATAAATACATGTCTGACCTTTGGAACGAATCACAAAAACTAGAAAATCGCATTTATGACGGTGATTTTATTTCCGTTAGCCCTTTACCTACATTGACGCTGATGCATTAAAGACATTGACATATATACAATGGACCAATAGACCCCGTTGCTCTGGACGGAGACCAGCCTCCAACTGACAGAGACAACGTAAATGTGACGTGAGCAACGTGTCTGAAAGTTGTAAGTCTTCTGGTAGCTGTGACAAGAGAAATCTCAATCATTCCCAATCTTACAGAGACGGAGAGTGTAGGTATATGTAAGGAGATAACATAAGCACAGGCTAATTATTGCTAACTAACATGCTAGTTAACATTAGTGATTACACATAAACAGCTAATGTAAGTCAAAACTGCCTGCGAGCTTCTCCTGTACTATACGGTAATTCCTCTACTGTGCGACAGTAGGTCACTTGGTTATGACACAATCATTAGCTTATTTTTACAAAAACATCTGCTACAGAGCCATAACGTGAGGTACAAGGTAATGGAGCCTTTTATACGTTGTCGTGTTTCTTTAGAAATAAACAATGGACAAATAGAGTCTTTAAACGCTTCAGATGTAAAGTTATTCGCAGTCAAGTGATGTAAAAAAAAAAATGGCGGTCAGTGTAATGCTAACAAGAGGTGATCGCTTTGTAGCAACAAAATGGCGCCATCGGAGGTTCGCGTTCTGAAGCGAAGCTTACCCCCTTGATTAAAGAGGAGTGACTCCCCTGTTCCAAGATTGGTGGCTTTGTTGACGCATTCGTTCCAATGAACTGACGTAGTCAAGGCGACATCTAGTGTATATCAAGGGGGTAAGCTTCGCTTCAGAACGCGAACCTCCGATGGCGCCATTTTGTTGCTACAAAGCGATCACCTCTTGTTAGCATTACACTGACCGCCATTTTTTTTTTACGTCACTTGACTGCGAATAACTTTACATCTGAAGCGTTTAAAGACTCTAATTGTCCATTGTTTATTTATAAAGAAACACGACAATGTATAAAAGGCTCCATTACCTTGTACCTCACGTTATGGCTCCGTAGCAGACGCTTTTGTAAAAACAAGCTAACGATTGTGTCATAACCAAGTGACTTACTGTCGCACAGTAGAGGTATTACCGTATAGTACAGGAGAAGCTCGCAGGCAGTTTCGACTTACATTAGCTGTTTAGGTTTAATTACTAATGTTAACTAGCATGTTAGTTAGCAATAATTAGCCTGTGCTTATGTTATCTCCTTACATATACCTACACTCTCCGTCTCTGTAAGATTGGAAATGATTGAGATTTCTCTTGTCACAGCTACCAAAAGACTTACAACTTTCAGACACGTTGCTCACGTCACATTTACGTTGTCTCTGTCAGTTGGAGGCTGCGCAGTAAAGCAAGTGATCACCGGAAAAGTGCTTCTAATAGCCTTCACTGGTCTCCGTCCAGAGCAACGGGGTCTATTGGTCCATTGTATATATGTCAATGATATCTATGAACAGTGATAAGTAGAAATAAATAGACATAAATAGGAAACGTAAAGTAACCTAGATAGCTAACGTCAACGTTAGGTAGCCGCTAGCTAGAAGGGTTTGTGGTGACTTTGCCTGGAACGCTACCAAGTCGTGACTTGAAGTCGTAACTTACGGGCTAAAAACTGTGTCTGGAACGCAGCATTAATACGGGCCTGTCCATAACAATGTCATATATCAACTGCAGATACAATGTGAAGCTAGGAACTCAACTATTGGTCACCTATAATCCTGACTGATGGGTTGTAGGCTAATTCAGTGGCTTAATGATTTGATGAACGTCTTCTCTGAACAGTGTTAACACTGACTCAGAAAAGTTAGTTTGCTCCTATTTTATCTGTCACGTCGTATAGCCTAGCTAGCTACTGGCAATGCATTTATTGCATTCACGTTTTGTTAGCATCCAGGCTAACACTCACCTTTTAGTGTGTTATTAAATGGTCATTAGCTACTGACAGCACGGTTCACTTCAGCTTTTAGGGGGCTGTGACGTGGGACACACTACAGCGCAGCAGCAGCAGGAGGACACACACACACACACACACACTGACTGGGTGCCGACTATTAATATTCCCCTTATGTTTTGTGTGCAAAACGCCGGGCGGACCGGGACATCCAGATTCCGCAGACAGACGCTGCCGCACTTCCCCAAATTAAAATCGCCGTCAGGAGAGTGAGAGACTGGGGAGAATTGAAAGAGAAAGAGAGAGAGAGAGGGAGAGGGAGAGAGAGAGGGGGGTGTGAGGGGTTGGGGGGGGGGGGGGGACTGCAGAACATACAGGCTCTGGATGAATAACCATGGCAACAGCAGCAGCAGCAGGAGTAGTGGCGGTATAAACATTGCGAACCGCGCATCCCTCCGCAAACAGCGGATTACTCCGTACAATCCCGGAGCCGAACCCCTCTGCGGATATCTACGCTTCATCACTGCTAAGGTGAGGCGGTTTATTTTATTTTTTAATTCTACATAATGTGACACCCTCCTTCTGCTTTAGTTGGGCTGGCTGTTGTCTTTCTGCATGCGTGTGTGTGTGTGTGTGTATGTGTGTTGAACACGAGAGGAGCTCGTTGTTTTACATTACAGCCTACAGCAGAGAAAGCTGCTATACTGTAGCTGCTGGTTGGTTAGAGCGCTGTCAGGCTGAATGAGGATGGGTTTTTTATAGGAAATAGAGTCTAATGGGGGGTTTAAGCTTAACACATAGCATATCATGCTACTTTATTGCTGCATTTTTGGGTCTTTGTCCGATTATTGTAGCCTAGGCTACTGTATGGGTTACTGGGCATGTGTGCTTGTGCAAACAGACATAACAACGCACTGAGTTAAGTTAACAAAGCAGAAAGGACCGGTTTAATCAAATAGGCTGAGCCTTTCAAAATAAAGGTATTAATAGCTACAAATAATAATAATAATAATAATAATAATAATAAAGATCTGAATGAATGCAGTATTTGAATTCAGAGTGACAGCATAGTAACTATGCTGTGTGCCTGTGCAGTTTCTGCATCTTCACGGCGAGCGAGGATGTTTGTCAAAGCTGCTCCACGGTGCAGTGGCAGCCTACGGTTCACTATGGGTCTTTCACAGATGCTGTGGTCTGAAACGGTCCCCACACGCTGTCTGAAATGAACAAAGCAGAACAGGAAACAATGCAGGGTCGTCCTCACAGCGGGCTACGAAAGGAGGAGAGCAGCGGCAGCAGAACGACGACGCACGGTTGACAAGGCTGTTCACACTGTAAATGTAGCACGACTTCAGGACCCTGGCGTGACTGATGTAAACATTCGGAGCAGGAAAAACCACAAGACCATGTTTGGGTGCTAGAGTGTGTTCTTTCAAAGCTGAACTAGTGGTGATGTCCTTCATACTTTTGGACCAATTCTTTAAAGAGCACATAAATCACACACACACACACACGCACTTGGTTCGTACGCACACCAATGGACAGTGAATCAGAGTTGTGGCTACGTGGTGAGTCTGTTTTTAAATGGACCTTGAGTGCAGATTGCACGCTCCAGCAGCTCTCCAAACACTACAAAAGACTTGTGACGTAGTGGATGTAGGATTTTTTTTTTTTGCATTTAATAAAAGCTCTTTGATCATAAGAGAATCTCATGTGGAGATAGCACAGATGCCGGTCACATCCTCTCCTCTCAAAGTCCTACCCCGACTCATTTAACTTGATAACTCCACTCGGTCCCGCTTTCTTTTCTTGCCTTTGCAGGGATTTGGCTTTGTAATTTTGACAACAAAGAGCCTAATACAGAATCACGGAGGGTTTTTAGCTAATGCTAGATTATTCCCCTCACATGATTGCTGGCTCAGTGCTTTTCATCCAAAGGGCACTCTGTCCCCACATATCCAGTGTGCAGATTCCTTTCCCATAAAATAAGACATCGCGAAAAAGAAATATTGCCGCTTTGATTTGACTTATCTTAATATCCTTGAAATACTTCATAACCTGGACACAAATTCCCAGCATTGCATTATTTCCTTTCATTTCTTTGGCTCCAATGGGGTGCTCTAAGCCATTGGCCCTCTGTCACGTATCCCTTAATTTCGGTGATAGTCCTGTTTCTGTTATTGTGTTCTGCAGAGAAAGAGTTAGATGTTAATGAATGGAATACTGCCTGAGATTAATTTCCGGCCCTTTGAGCTGTGCACACATATACAGCAGCTCCAAGTCGTGGCACACAATGACTCTCAGTGTTACAATGACACCTACGCCTACGTAGCCTGCAAAAATCTGCTCATTCCACATTCAGTCACTATGAACATGTTGCCTCTTCTTCGTCCTCCCCAAATTGAGATCGGAGATGTCAGTCTGCATTGCCAACTGTGCTGACACCACCAGGTGCGGCTAAAAAGGGAGGAGGGCAGCTTAAAGGGTATCTCAGATATTTTTCAACCTATTTCCCCATGTTTGTGTGTCTAAGTGACTGATAGGAACAACAGTTTTTGAAATTGGTCCAGTATTAAGCAAGACGGTAGTAGTCGGCAGCTGCGAAACAAGCTGCAAGATGTAACGTTAATGGGCAATTACGCAACTTCAATTTATGTCCACTAAAAGTGCTTGTTTTGCCGCTGACATGGTCATATTGTTATTCTAAGTGCCGGACAACATTATGGAAAGAATCCCTACGGAGGTAGACCTTTTTGTTAAAGAGTAAGATCATTTTTGTTTAACATGAAACAGCCCCCAAATCGCTATCAGAAAACCCACCAGACTACATTTAAAAAAACTGTCATTTTACATCGTAAAACATACTTTATTCAAAGTCGACAGAAACAAAACAAATGTATCAAAAGTCATCTTTGTTCATCTTTCCACTGTTCCAACAAGTTCCACCACTGTGGGTAGGTTAAAATAAACCCTTAATTCACACATTTACATGTAAAATAAAGCTGGCACTATACACGCTAAAAGTACTGTTCATTTAAATGGAGTCTTGTGGGTTATTATCGGAGCATGTCAGTGGCGAAAAAAACAGCACTTTTAGTAGACGGTAACTGATAATGTCACTAAGACACAAAAACCTGGGAAAATAGGGTCCAGGTTGAAATATGCCAAAGTTACTCTTTAAGGACAGCCTGTAGTCTTAGTTTTTTTGTGTGGATGAATAACTGCAAACTCTAGCCCTCCAAAAAAGCCAGTGCCTGTATTAAATAATATACAGACACCAGATGGCTATTTTGTAAAGATTAGCGTTTAATGAATTGCCACAAGTAGAAAATCAGAAAGATAGTTTAGGTTTTCTATGTAACTAAATTGCTCGGCAGTCTTTCATGCCAACTTCAGTCTGAGAAAGGCACACAGCTCAGAAACAAGCTAGTTATAGCGTTAAGGACATAGATAAAGACTTAAAGTTGATTTAAAGTCCTTTTAAATGATTTCAATACTGGTTGATTTGGTGTCCCCCGTACTGGTGGAATTGTTAAAAGACAATTCTGGTGCAAAAGAAACCTAGGGTTTAATAACATATGTGTACCGAGTCGAACGTTCTCTGGGACATGTTTTCATGCTAATCGAATGCGTCTCTAGCTTTAAACAAGCTACAGCAAGCTGGTGGTTAGCTGCTAACGCTAGCTTTCAGGGCAGAGGGTAAATCACTATTTCTATACCACTAACAAGGCTCAAAATAGCACCACACTTCAACGGTAGCATAATGAGGGTCCCTACATGTTTCCGAAGCATTGAGAACTTTGTAAGTGTACAGACAGTTTATTAAAAAGATAGAAGACACTCATTATGCTACCATTGAAGTGTGGTGCTATTTTGAGCCTTGTAATTGGTATGAAATAGCGGTTTACCCTCTGCCCCAAAAGCTAGCATTAGCAGCTAACCACTGGTTTGCGGTAGCTTGTTTAAAGCTTGGGACACATTCGATTAGCATGAAAACAAATCCCAGAGAACGTTTGACTCGGTACACATATGTTATTAACCCCTAGGTTCATTTTGCGCCGGAATTGTCCTTTAACTGTGGTTTAATACTACAGGTTCCATAAGTCTGGGTGCAGCAGACACTTGTTGAGCAGCTAGTTTGCTTTAAGCACATAGAAAAGAACCTGATTTATCTGTTTACAGTGCAGTCAAACAAATGCATGTTGTAGATAAGTGAAGGGGAAATCGATGCAGCATAGTATTGCGATATTTTCCGTGTCAATACTGTGTCGACACACGGACGCCAAGTATCGATCTTTCATTATTATATGTGAGATGAACGAACCAGAGACATTTCTATTGAAGACAAAACAGATGTTGACAAAGTTTGGCTTTGGGGGACATAATTTGAAGTTGGAAAAAGGTTAACAAATTGCAATATATTGCAATATGTGTAAAATCGCAAAAATATCATATCTTGACATAAGTATCGTGATAATATCGTATCGTGGGGCCTCTGGTGATTCCAACCATTACTTTATAGAAAGGTATTACAAAATGTAAACACATTGAAAGGCTACTGTTAAAACAACATCAGTCATAAATAGTATCAAAAATAGGTTTTGATTTAATGAAAATCTTAGGAGTTATAACTTTAAAAAGCAGGAAACAAAAAAAACTGTTTAATTCTATTTTCTGCTGATTTATGCAAATTGTGCGTTTATTTCAAGGGAATTCTTTTAAAAACTTATTATTAATTCAGTACAACTTACTAGACACTCTCGCCATTTGCCATTTAATTGATTAAATAGTTATCTCCAGGAAATTTCCTTGAAAATGATTAGTAAATGATCTTGAAATAATGTAATGTAAAGTGTTAGTACTCTATACTTTACACCAACACAAAGGCATACATTCTGTTTCAAAGCCCTGTAAAATCCAGGTGGGGAAATACAGGATCCTGGTTGAAATAGCCTAAAAATAGGCCTGCTGGTATCAGCCTAAAAAAGGTTTCTATCTGTAAGGTGCTGCTGGGATAAGGCTGCCAATATTCTCTTTCTTTTTCAACAAATCTAATGAAAAGACCAAAAAACAACCAAAAATGTATCATTCAACAAGTAGGCTATTGTCAGAGTAGCCCTAAGCCTTCATAAAACACCAAGACATTTGGTAAAATAAAATTTACAAACTGTACATCTTTAGAAGGCAAAGATTAGCTAAGGGCTGAGTGCCACAGGGAGGTCTTACACAGATACTAATAACACATTGTTAATAGTGTAAGCCTTTTCATTGGATTTGTTCACGATATGAAAATCGGAGTAACCCCACATTGCCCATTAAAGACATTGGCGTATGCTGCAGTCAATAAGGCTGTTCTCATAAACCGTACATATAGCTACGAAAATAAACAAACTGTAATTCATATGTATTCCATGTACAGTATTTCTTGCTGTATGCAGCGCAGTGACTGCTGCTGTACCAGACCGCTCCGGTCTGTGTAGGGAGGAGATTGGGTCGGATAGGTGGGTCATAAAACACAGGGCTTTCGAGCCGGGAAAAACACAAGACTTTCACCCAGGAAACGCATGTTCGTGTCCCGAGAGTTCTACTTAAGGGGGCCACAATCTTTTTTCTAATCTTAACTAGTCGTTTTGGTGCCTCGCCGCATTACGGTCACCTTTTGGCAGCTAAACTCAACTGCAACGGCCCCTGAGAGTACCTTCACCTTGCGGTGCCCTGTACCTGGCTCACAGTCACTTTTTCTCGGCTAAATTTAATCGTAACGACTCAACTTAATTGTCATGCAGGATATCATACAAATTGGTGAGCGTTGGTTTTTGTACGATATCACACGAACCCGTTCATGACAATGCATTGAGTTGATGAGCTGTATCATCATCATCATCATCATCATCGTCATCAAGGGAAACAGTGCTACGTAGATGTATGACAGCTGTATGCCTTTGAAGCCGTCAGAGTGCGACTCCCTGATTTGATGAACTTATTGATGCGTATATAGTCTGCATGCTCCAGCCATATACTGTAGATTGTTTTGGTGGGAAATAAAGCATATTAAGTCCTAAGTCCCTGGACTGTGAGCTTCTATTTAGTACACTGTGTTCATTTTACTCCCTACTGTCTAGCAAACACATTCCTGGAGCAGTGAGCAGCTCCTGTTTTAAACCTCTGAGACAGCAGATAACAGATAACTAGGATGTTGGCTTACAACTCAGTGAATTAGGGAAGCAGTGAAGCATCTTGGGCTAGTCTAATCAACGCTAAAGAAATCACAAGCTGTACAAACTCCAGTGTCTCGCAGTCTCATGCCAAATTGCCAATAATTGACTCACGTCATTATGATGACCGCCGTCATCTGTGGTCAACCTGAAGACTACTACACACCGAGCCGGTAATTGGCCCTCGGACCTCTGGTGAGGTCGGTGACTCGAGTCTGTTCGGTGTGTTCCATGCCATCGTCCGTCTTCATTTTGGCCGATTTGACATGTAAAATCGGCGGTTTGACATGTAAAATCGGCGGGGCGGGCACTGCCGGCAGTCGGACTCAAATGTCCCATCTGATTGCTAGAGTGCTAACCCGGAAATGGGGAGCGGAATGAGCGTGACTATAGTCTCTCAAAATCTGACGAAAATCTTTCAAACTGACCTTTGTCGATCTGAAATGAAGACAGATTCAGCAACTGCACGGCCTATTTCTCGCTTAAAATGTTTTCAGAAACCCGTTTCGGTGAACCATTTTAGTACAATATGAGATCGTATTCTGAACAAGCCGCCATGACAGTCTGTCTTTGAATCAGCTGCCAGTTTTCATTTTTGGGCAACAATACAGATTAGCGCCCCCTGCTGTTATGGAGATGTATTACGTCTCGTTGCTTTGGTGTGTTCCGAGGCACATTTTTTGACCAACTCGGGGAGACTAATCAGTCCAACTGCCTTTTCTGCCGAGGGTCGGCCGTCTGGTCGGTGTGTCTGGGCCTTGACACGCACAAAGCTTACGGAGCTCCAAGTGTTGCTAGTGTGTCAATGTGGCACGACATGCCGAGTCAGCAAGAGGCAAAAAAACCAGCCATTTCTTGTCTCTTTGGGCCATTTGTAGCAGTGTAGTGTACTACATTAGAGAAGGTCACGATTTGTCTCGGCACTGCCTGCAATGCTTGCTTGCTTTACATGGACATGGTCACATTTTTAATTATCCTCTACACTGCTGGCTTTGTAAGGCAGATGTTCAGGTTTTACTGAAGATTTACTGGCCCTTCTTTCTCTTCACTTGGCAAGATACGTATAGTCTCTTATTAGCATAAGAGAGGGGGAGGAGGATGTTTTACTGCCAACTGAGACACCTTGGACGCAGCCTATTTGCACAAATTACATTCTGGTGTTGGTAAGGAAGGGACAGGGGAATACATTTTTCAACCAACTACGGGGCTCTCAAGTTTTGAACAGAGTTCAGAGTGAGACTTTGGTGGCAGGGGTTTGGGTGGGGACGGGGGTCTGATCTGATAAATGACACATACATTCGTACAAATAAAATGTTTAAGATTTTAGCATTTTAAGCATTTCTTTGTGTGTGTGTGTGTGTGTGTGTGCGTGCGTGCAGGGGCGTAGCTCAAAATTCTGGGCCCTGTAGAAAGGCATTTTCTATGGGCCCCTCCCTGCATCCACAGCTATTAATTCTAGCATAAATGGGTATCTTTATAAAAATATAAAACTGTCAGAGTAGCCCTGCAGCCAATTCAACATGCAGCTATAATAATAATAATAATAATAATAATAATAATAGGCACAAAAGCTACCCAGTGTTTCCTCTATGTTGATTTCTGCCGCCACAGTAACAGAAATAGGGCAGACGCACAACAGGGTTTCCGCGATGTACATGTAGTATATAAAGTCAGAATTACACAACTCTACAGAGCCGTGTGCTCTACTGAACTCAAGCAAACTGTCATCCGCTCTCTCTCCCCTCAACTGGAACAGTGACAGGACGTCATCACTCGCCAAGTCATGGCAACCAGATAAACAACAGGGCGAGTACACCGTTCTCTTAATACATCCATGGAGTACACTTGTCACTCAATCTCAGGCAAAGTCACAAACAGCGACGAAAGCCAAGAACTCGAAACCGCACTCACTCAGCTGGTGCGTGGCAGGGCCTTCTGAACTCTGGGGAACTCACTTGATTCCTCTACCTGTTTCACGGTTTAAAAAATAGCGGCGCAACTTGGTGGGCCTTATTCTGGTCATTTCTCTGCGTGAGAAATACAAGGTGTGGCGTGTGAGCGTGTGAACGGGTTGAAATGCGTGTGTCACACACAAGGTGTGAGACTTGAGAGGTATGCAACTATTGGGGCTCATGTTAGCTTAATTAGCTAGCTAGCTACATGCCAGGGTAGGAATTTGGTGGTACTCAATGGATATCTGTATGCTGGAGTTAACTGTAATTAGCAGTAGCTTTTGCATTTTAGTCACAGCAAATTAACGTCTCGCAATACCCCAGTGTCTGACCTTTGGTGAAATAAAACCAGCCTGTCTAGATCAATATTCACTCCTTAAAGAAAGTGGACTGAAACTGCATCATGTTTTTTCAGGCAGCTAATGTCTGGTGCACACAAGAGGATTTAAATTTTTTTTTTACACTGATTTAAAAAAAATGTGGGAGACCACAGATATAACGTAAGGTTTAACAGATTGCTAATATTTTAATCGTAATAGTGCACACACCAGACGATTCAGTCAAGTCTCAGGACCACACCCAATTATCCTAAATTATTTCAGAGTGCCGATTCCAGGGACTTGGGATCTCACAAAAACTTGCAGGATCATATGTGACTTCAGAAGAAAAGAAAAAAAACATGGAGGTGGACTGTCGTCCTCAGATGGTTGCTCGTCTCCCGAGCCAGGTGGACAGAAGAAGAGGAGGCTCTTCGTCTGTCCACCTGGCTCGGGAGACAATAGAAAATCAATCAATACAATCATTTTTAAAGCTAGCTAATATTGCTAATGGCAACAGTGCAAACAGAGAATTAGTTAGCTTCATGGTTAGCACACTCACTTGGGCGACCTGGAGGGCCGTGCTCATTGGCTGTAAAGTTAACTGCCCCGAACGGTATTTAATAAGCGGGATAATGTAGCGAGCTGGTCATTATTGCAAATTGAACCCCTACAGACTGATTCCATGTCCGGGTTCTAATTCGCAATGATGACCGGCTTGCTCTACATTATCATCCTTTATAAATGAACTTCTTTCTTTTAATGGTTCTGTAAGTTCTATATGTTGGCAGCCATGTTTCTGTTCTACACAAGTAAGCAACATTCAGTCGGTGATGCTTACCCGATCAGCTGACTCTCATTGACTATTGCGTGTTTTTGCTCAATAATCCATCGCTGTTCCTTTCACACTGTAGGATTTCAAGTCAGAAATCGGGGGAAGGCTCCGATTCAGTCTGTAACATTAAAATTATGTCTGTCAGATAATCAGTTCAGACCAGCCTCAAATCATGAACTGTCTGGAGGGGCGAATCGGACCCAAAATCTAGCCAGATACCCTCTGGGGACAGCATTAGCTAAGGACTGGGCGTAATGCACAAGTGAAGATTCACTTGTGTGTAGAGGTGTGAATCTTCACTGATCTCCCGATTTGATTTGATTATGATTATCAGGTCAGCGATTCGATTCGATATCTCAATGCCTCACAATGCGTCACTATGCATCACGATGGGTCAAATCAATTTTTCTATTAAAGCCATGAAGGATATTTAATTCACAGCTTTTCAAGCTTCAAAAACCAAACATTCTGCAGTGCTCTAATACTAAATAAATTGGATACATAAAACTACAGCACTGAGCACATGGCACTTCCTGAATGTGCAAAACATAACAGAATATGTAAACAGAAAGGTTGTTAGGCCTACATTAAATTGTGAACAGGAATAATCGATTATGAGCCTGCCGATTATCGATGCAGCATCGTCCATGTCCACGATTCGATGCATCGATTATTTGATTCATTTCAACACCTCTACTGGTGTGTGCACCTTCTTTTCTAGTTATGACTCTCCATGTCCTTCTTTACAACGCTTACAGGAACACTACCCACATGCAGCACACATGCAAGGATTATGTTCCAAAGCATTCAATGAGGGGTTATTTGAGACACTTTACTGTAAACAGTGTCAGGGTTTTATCTCCTTTTGTTTGGTTGCAGCTCAATTTACTGTCTCGGCTTCAACTGCACTTTCTGTGAATGCTGCAGAATATATGTATAAGCCCACATCTACGTTTAATGGTTAGAGGATTTAAAGTCAAATTAAATGGTTGGCGTTTGGACTAACACTGATGGAAAACACTGCTCACGTGGATGTGGAATGAGCTTCAGCTAGCCTGGGATATGTTGATTAGGGCTGGGCAATATATCAATATTATATCGATATCGTGATGTGAGACTGGATATCGTCTTAGATTTTGGATATGGTAATATCGTGATATGACATAAGTGTTGTCTTTTCCTGGTTTTAAAGGTTGCATTACAGTAAAGTGAACTTACCAGACTGTTCTATTATTTGCCTTTTCCCCACTTAGACATTATGTCCACATTACTGATGATTATTTATCTAAAATCTAAGTGTGAAGATATTTTGTTAAAGCACCAATTGTCAACCCTAGAATATCGCCGCAATATCGATATCAAGGTATTTGGTCAAGAATATCGTGATATCTGATTTTCTCCCTATCGCCCAGCCCTAACGTTGATCACAGGTTATTTAAGGTACATCTATTTTCAATGGTCTGATGCATTGAGGCACATTGAGTATTTGCCTGCAGTTGGCTAAAGCTCAGGTAATGACCATGTTTAGGCCTGTATTTATGTCTTTTACTACAGATAATAGTCATTTTTAGGGGTGGGACAAAATATCGATACAGCAATATATCGTCCTTCGTGTGATACGAGAATCGATTACGCTGGCGTCAAATATTATTTTAATTCAAAACATGAGGCGCTCTTAAAAGATTTCCCTGCTCCGAGCGTTGCTACTTCATGGCTCCTCGACACATGAATAAAGGAAACTTGAACATTTAGTTAACTAGCCGAAGAGGAAGAGATTTTCAACGAGATGGGAGAGATTTTCAATGTGATGGCGGACAGCAGCCTGAGGAAAATAACAGATGCCCCAGCCACGTTTAAGTCCACAGTTTAATTTACAGAGTCAAAAACTGGAGCTGCAGAATTGTGCCGTTTTCTAACAATTTGGAGAAAACCTGCACTTAACCTTTTCACAAGCATTTAGTATTCATAGTTAGACCGATATCGAAATGCATCATTATAGGATTGGATATTGATTATCGCTGTACCATGTACTGCTGTATCATGATATTATTGGTATCGTGAGCCATGTATCGTATCTTATTGTGAGGTACCCTGTGACACCCAACCCTGGTCATTTTAGTCATTGCTAACTACAATGAAACACTGAACTGAACCCCTAATCCTAACAGCTAATAGGTACTGGATGGGAAAATCATTTTAGTTAGTTGTTACGTGTTTTGACATCTCCTTTAACAAGATAATGGGCATCAGTGCTGTGTGATCACAAAAGAGGTTTTCGGGTAAACTGAACTAAAAGCGCACAGCAAGAAAAAGTACCAGCAACAGACAGACGAAATTGCGGTTGACACATCATTCTTTTGCTTGTGTAAATGGGAATCTACAACGCAAACTTTGTGTGCCACATCAAACATACATTTAATGTCCCAAATTTCAATTTTCGTATTAAACAGGATAAGGAGACCTTCGTTTCCTCAGACTTTCATATTCGTCTAGGGTAGAAGAGTCTCTGAAAAAGCATTTAAAAATAATAATGGCACACTAAATCTTGAACACGGCCAAAACACGGAGAAAGCTCTGGGATACATGAGGCCTTTGAATTAAAACATTAAAATCATAATTACAACATTTAATCACCAGTTTTGGGGCTATTTGATATTTAATTAAATGGTAATATATTGAAGCAGCAGAAATATACAGTAACTAGATCTAATCCTACTTATTATACAGGTAATAATGATACTGTACTGAAGGGCTGGCATTGGTAGTAATAGAAGCTGAATTAAAATCAGCTCACAATCTCCCTTATTAAGACAGATACAATAAAGAGAGCAGAAGAGAGTCTGTCCTATAGAGTCGGCTCTCCACACTGGACTGTATGAGTCATATCACCTCGGCAAACTGAAAATAACGGTGTGAGCTACTTTTAGAAATGTCATCATTTGTCTCATCTTTCACTGTGGATTCTGCTTATTTGTCTAATACGTCATATTTGCTGTGCTTCCTCTCTTTTGACAGGTGATGAGTGGGATTATACCATGTCTGAAGTACAGGGAACACTGGAGTTTTCTGTAGAGTTGCATAAGTTTCACAATGTGGATCTCTTTCAAAGGGGGTAAGCAATTTATCTCTGCACAAATCACATTTCCAGAGTAATTATATTTGTTCAGCTTACCTGGCTGGCTTCACAACTGGCAACTCAGCAAACTCACAGTGCATATTCATGTTGCTGACAAAGGATCCACGCATTTTATTAATTGTCAAAAAGCTGCTTTTTATTCTTTTTTTGTTTAGTTTTAGTACCATAACTGAATATGTATGCTCTGGGTCGTTTGCATTTCTTTTAAACCAATCACATTCACGTGGGTGCCGCTAAGCTCTGGACGCATCGACGCTGGTCCTGTAAAATGGTCTCAGGAAGGAACATGTTTAGTTGAAACATTTGCACCCTGCAAAAAAATAAATAAAAAAAACGTCACATACAATATTAAAAGTAGTTAACTGTTCAATACTGTAACGTCACAAGCTATTTAAATTAGCTGGATACATTGAAACGGTTAAACGTAATTTGCTCTTACCGTTGTATCGCCGTGTGTACTTTGTCAACAGCAATCCTGCCCCAATTGGTCCCAGAACGTCCCAGTTAGATAGTAAATGCCATAACGTTAAATCTATTCTTTGTTAATCTTAACGGTTATTCCCCGGAAAGAACCAAGCAAGCAAATTTTCTTCAAAACATGCCATTTGTAGCTCGTAGCTCAAAGTTTGTTGTTGTTTCCCGTTAACGAACAGAGTTTTGCAAGGCGATGGACATCGCCGCTGGATCTTCCGGTGATTATCCAGTAAATGAACGTCCACACCAAGTGACTTTCGCTGACTTTTTTCACAGAATATTTTTTTTTAATTCAGCAATTCATATAGATACGTTTTTTTAAAAACACCTGTGTACCTGCGGCCTAGGCCATAGATTACACTGTAAAACTGACTTACTCCATTTGAAAGAAAAAACTGTGTTGAACAACCTTCATCTGAGCCAGGCACGGCGCCAGGATTCCAGTTTTGGATGGGCCAGACCAATTGTGGGTGGGCCTTAAATTAAAAACGTTATCAAATCCCTGTTTAACCTAATACAAATGACTGGCTAATATACTGTTATATTATATATATTATATGTGCTTACATAATAAAGATTGTAATAGCTTGATGCTATTTATATGTTGTTGCATTGTAAAAAGTTTCGGTGCAAAGGACGGACCTATACGCGATCGCTCTCCTTGGTTCTGACCAAAAGAAGAGCGCTTTGCAATCTCCATTACGCACCATACCTGGCTGTGCTATAGCGCATCTCTCCTAACCTAAGGCCTATAGATTGTGAAAATTGGTCAGGAATCTAATATTTCCCCAAAACATAGTTTAGTTCTGCTCGTATAACATGAGGCCGAATATTTCACAATTCTTCCATCCATCTTCGTCCGCTTATCCGGTATCGGGTCGCGGGGGGAGCAGCTCCAGCAGGGGACCCCAAACTTCCCTTTCCGGTCAGTTTTCGTTCCTACCCACACCTATGGCCATGAAGGCTGGGTCATGACCGTAAGAACGAGATCCAGGGTACAAGCGGCTGAAATGGGTTTCCTCAGGAGGGTGGCTGGCGTCTCCCTTAGAGATAGGGTGAGAAGCTCAGTCATCCGTGAGGAGCTCGGAGTAGAGCCGCTGCTCCTTCGCGTCGAAAGGAGCCAGTTGAGGTGGTTCGGGCATCTGGTAAGGATGCCCCCTGGGCGCCTCCCTAGGGAGGTGTTCCAGGCACGTCCAGCTGGGAGGAGGCCTCGGGGAAGACCCAGGACTAGGTGGAGGGATTATATCTCCAACCTGGCCTGGGAACGCCTCGGGATCCCCCAGTCAGAGCTGGTTAATGTTGCTCGGGAAAGGGAAGTTTGGGGTCCTCTGCTGGAGCTGCTCCCCCCGCGACCCAATACCGGATAAGCGGACGAAGATGGCTGGATGGATGGATGGATGTTTTAAGTTTTCAACAATATACAGATCAACAACACTGCCCGACAGTTTCAATCAATACTCGGCCACAGACTGTAAAACGGCCACAGACTTTTTTTTTTCAAATTATGAGATTATTTGCAGATTTTTAATAATTCTTCACCAAATTATAATATATTAATTAATGTTTTGGGTGGCCCTGTTGAAAAGTGGGTGGGCCTAGGCCCGTCAGGCCCACCCATAACACCGTGCCTGATCTGAGCTGTATGTTGTCAGGCATGTTTTGTAAAGTACCCATAATCCCCTGAAAATGTATGTCAGGACATCATGGGGTCTGATGAATTTAACATGGGTTGAATGCGCCTGTCATCAACATTAAGACAGCAGATTACCCTAAAACTACAAAGAGATTGTCAACAGGGGGTCCGGGACCCCTAGGGGGTCCTCCGAGTTAATGCAAGGGGGCAACCAAATTATTGTTCATTTTTGAAAGTTTTTTCAAAACTTAAAAAAGTCTTAACATGAATCCAACATATAATATAAACCCTCACTGGCCTATAGGTAAGGTAGACACAATTATTAGGCTATTTTAATAGATTAGTATTTTATGCAAAAAAGGTATGTATAAAGGCTTTTGGCTGCCCTACACGTCATTGTAGGCCCAGTTAATTTGATACAATGTCTGTAGTAGGGGGTCTCTGCTCCATCTCTCTTTCAGTTAAGGGGTCCTTGGCTTAAAAAACGTTTAAGTTCACTGTCCTAAAAATCAAAATGCAGTATATTTAGTTGGATTTTTGGCATCTAGCTTGCCATACAAAAATATTGTACCATATAAAATTTATGATTTCTGTGATAGTGTTCAATTTTCAGTAACTACAAAACCGAGAGCTTCATCAAGTGAAAGCTAGCTGCTGAGAGGGCTAGCCTTAGCTAAAGCTAAATATATGCCCACGGATTTTACTCTAGCCGTTATCTGTAATTTTAAAATATCAATTTTTATAGTCTTGGGAAGAGAAAGGTTTAGAGAGATCTTGGGAATCCAGTTTGTTGTTCCACATAAGTAAATGAGGCAGCAAAAAACACACCAGCTAAAGCGCAACTGCTAAAAGGTAACTAGCTAGCAGATTTTAGAAGCTGCTATCTCTGCTTTGGACTCTAGAGGAGTTTGTGTGATTTGGCTAAGTTAAGCTCCCTTTAAACCACATATTGGAATATATTAATTGTAAATTAATTTAGTGTATTGCTTTCTATATAAATATCAATTAGTAGATCTAGAAGATCACACCTAGAAAAACAAACGAGACAACGAGAATCACGTAAACAATCTTTTAAAACTATCTAAAGGAACACATTTTGTTGGAGAGACTATGTTTTCTTCACATAACCTGAACGTTACAGTGAAAAGCATCGTGGATTTTTTTTCATAATGGAGGTTCTAATATTTTTGGGGGGTTTAAATATTCAGCCCCAAAAAAATGAAGGCATTACAACTTTTCCGTCCGCTTCTGTAGGCCAACGCTAACCTGAGTACAACATTACAACGTACAAACATACACAAGAAGTAACAAATTAAAATATATTATGGGCTGTACCAATAAGAAGAATAATGAGTGTAAATAAAAGAGCTAAAATCTAATTATTTACTTTTCTTTATAATATTCCATGACATAAAAGGGCCACGTTTATACCGCTGCTGCATCTGCAGGAAGATTAAAACCTCTCGTCTGGTCAGCTGAAATGCCAGCTTTATCAAAATGATTTTCCCTCTCCGAATAGGATGGGCTTAAGCTTTATCACGATAATCCCTTCAGCTGAGTGCACTAATATGTTTGTTTTTACTGGTTGCCACGTTACTTCCGACAGCAGCAGAGATGTGATGTGGACACTAAGAAGAACTGGATCCACCAATATAAAGATGATGCACTGCGGAATAAGAACGGTTTAGTTTTTCCAGGACCTGAGCATCTCAGCACACAGCAATGTAATTACTGAAATCAATACAAATCTCTGTGTCAGACTGGGGGGGGGGGGGCATGCACCCGTACACTTTGAAGGGCCCAGTTGTACACTGATTGCATTGAAAATACTGATTAAATCTGCATTTAATTTGAAAGAAGGCGATAAGCATAACCTTTTTAATTTTCACTAATGTTGGCAAAGTTAGAGTCTTGGTTTGCTTCAGATACTCGGATTCCGAGCCCAGCTGTATTTTCTTGATTTTCGTCTTTATCATTTATTCTGGTTTAATTGTGCTAAAAGTATATATACGACGAAGTATTTCAGATGCGTGCCTTCTAAAGAAAATGATAAAGTAGTTTATTTAAAATTAGTCTATATCCATGACGTTCCACCTCCGGGATTGCTCCGTTGCCACCGGAAATTCCGTCGGATTTCACTCTTTTCGGGCCGGATGTCCGTTACCTTCCGCTTTCTTTGTGTTGGCATTCTTAACTAGGGTGGATTTCTGAGGACTATGGTTAACTGCTCCTCAGATCTCTGCAGGGTAAATCCAGACAGCTAGCTAGACTGTCTGTCCAATCTGAGTTTTCTGTTGCACGACTAAAACAACATTTAAACGTACACGTTCCACCAAAACAAGTTCCTTCAAGAGGCTATTTGCAGAGGCACCGTGGCTCCGTCCGGCTCTTAGCGCCGCCCAAGACGATTGTGATTGGTTTAAAGAAATGCCAATAAAGCAGAGCATGTTTTTATCCCATCCCGGAATGCTGTGTAGCCAGACCCTCCTGCGCCGTGCCGTGGAGGAAGATCTGGCAAAGCGAGACAAATTGAAACTTAAACATTGAGCACACAAATAACAACATACCTCGCTAGTAGTCATTTTGATTCCGTTTGTAGTCATTTTGCATCACTTTGTGGTCATTTTATGTCGCTTTCTAATCATTTTTAACTCACTTTGTAGTCATTTTGTATCTCTTTGTTGTCATTTCGCATCTCTAAGTGGTCATTTTGTGTCTCTTTGTGGACATTTGGTGTCCCTTTGTAGTTGTTTTTTGTCTCTTTGTGGTCATTTTGCGTCCCTTTTTTAGTTGTCAGTTGTCTGTCTGTGGCTATTTCACATCTCTGTGGTCTTTTGGTATCTCTTTGTTTATACATTTATTTTGTTGTGCAAACAAAAAGTTCCTCCAGCATCTATTTACCACAAAATATTTCAGATGTGGGCATCTAAAGTAAATAATAATGCAGTTTTGCAAAATTGAACATTGAGCACACAAGTCTGTACATCTCTGCTGTTAGAGGTATAAGTAGAGAGGTTTCTGACCACTTCTTGGCCACTGAGTGACCTATTTCATTCCATAAATATCCCTTATTTATTTATCAACCTTCAAAACCTTTTCCCGTGCTCTTCTCTGTCAAGACTCCATCTTTAGGAGCGCTGTCGCGAGCACACTGATGTGATGACTGTGTTCACAGCCACACTTTGGTCTCTCAGATTGCCAATGGGTCCCTGGGGAAGTGCTTTTACACAAAGCTGCTTTGACTTAAACTGTCAAAGTGAGCTTTTCAAAGACATGTTTCCCAACGCTGCCTATGGTCTGGAATGGCATGTCAATAACCCTTATATAAGTCGGTAAGACTATTCTATTCTGTTTTCCATTTTAAAGCTCTGTGCTGATATTTGTCTTTCTTGTGGCTAAAATTACTTTGAAGCTAATAGCCTCATTTTCCTGGGATCAATACATTTTCATCCAACCTGTAATGTTTGACAGAACTGTAGATTTCTAGCACCAGTGCTCATCCGATACCATGCAAAGTATACTTTCCAGCCTTTGAATAGAGGTGCATTAGTATGTCTTTTTCATTATTAATAATCAAGTGCTGTAATCCTTTAATTATTTAGCTATATTTGTACAAGTCATGGATTCATATTTTGTTTAACATGGCATTGGTAACTTCTCGTCCATGCCACGAAGAGCACTTATGAAGCTTAAGAAGTGCACTTGTTATTGCGGAGCATCCTGTATTCCATTTAGACATGACACTCCAATACATCTGTCCTAGTCAGCAAATTCTTTTTTGCTAAGGCATACTTCCTCATATTTTATAACAGGATGCACCATTTCACATGTTTAACAAGAAAATCACCCTCAGTGATTACATTAGGATATAGGTTTACATAGTCTCGCATTGCCAGACCTTCCTCCACAGTGCGGTGGAGGAGGGTGGAAGAGGCTAGTCCACATAGCATTCTGGGATGGGAGAAAAACGTGCCCTGGTTTATTGGCATTTCTTTAAACCAATCACAGTCATCTTGGGCAGCGCTAAGAGCCGGACGCAGCAATGGTGCTTCTGCAAAATAGCCTCTGAAGGGAACTTGTTTTGGTGGAACATGTGTATGTTCAAAAGTTGTTTTATAATAATAATAATACTGATGTATACTTTATTAATCCCAGAAGGGGAAATTACAATGTTTTCACTATGTTGTTTTTACACACAGGCCTGAATTACACACACACAGTACATGCTCAGTACCTATACATGCACTAATGGAGAGATGTCAGAGTGAGGGAGCTGCCCATGGAAAGGCGCGCCGAGCAGTTGGGGGTTCAATGCCTTGCTCAAGAGCACCTTTGCAGTGCCCAGAAGGTGAACTGGCACCTCTCCAGCTACCAATCCACCACCATACTGGTTCCTGACCCTACTGCCATTTTTTATTTTAGTCCATATCCCGATCTGCTTACATGGATGGGGTGGGATATATGACCTATAGTGCAGTCAGCCACCAGAGGGTGATCCAGATGTTTTGGCTTCACCTATTCACCGTTTTGGACTCCAGGAAGACTAACTGGTCGTCAAGGCGTCAGCTAATGGGGATCCTTAATAAACTAAACTAAAAAAACCTATACAGTCTCTGCATCTGCATGGACATTTTACTATTCACATTATACATCTTCTTGATACCCCCCAGGCCATTTAGAGACTACAGTATGTATATTTATTTAGCGCAGTTTTAAGTGTGACTGGTATGTTTCTATCCTCTCCAACAGGTTCTACCAGGTACGAGCAGGGCTAAAGGTCTCGCCTCGAGTGCCCCACAGGTTGATAGCGACAACACAAGACAATACAGGTACTGTAAGGGGAAGTGGAGTTTACACCACACACACCCACACATGATATTTTTAGGCATCGCATGGACTTTACCAGTCAGACAACATTATCCTCATCCTCGTCTGCAGATAAGCTCCCTATTTGCTATATTGGTTCTCTGTAATCACACTTTTGCTGAACCCGTGGGCTGATACATTTATTCTACAAATGAGTTATGTGTTAAGACTGGAGATTTTTAAGGTTTTTACAGGCCAGAACTGATATTCAATTATGGATGGATTATGAGACAATGGGCCTCTGGGCAAAGCCATGTTCAAGGCCCCCACCCCTCCAATATTGAGCAAGACAAAGCATCTTTTTGTAATAATTTTCTGTCTCTTTGTGGTCATTTTGTCTCTTTGTAGTTGTGTTGCACATCTTTTTGTAGTCATTTTGCATCGCCTTGTTGTCATATTTCAATATCTTTGTTTTCATTTTGTATTCATTTTGTGTCACTTCGTCGTCTTTTTAGTGTCTGACATTTGTAGTCATTTTGCATCTCTTTGTAGTCATTTTGTGTAATTTTGTAGTCATTTTGCAGTTTTTTTTTTTACTCTTTATGGATATTTTGCATCTCTTTGTTTTTCTTTCTCTTTATGGACATTTTGTGTCTCTTTGTATTTTTCTTTGGTCATTTTGGATCGCAGGGGACCCCCTGACCACTTGGGCCCCTGGGCCTTTGCCTGGAGGGCCCATTCAGTAATCGATCCATGTATTCAGTTACAGTATGTAGCCTATATGTAATAAAGAAGGACAAATACAAGGATATGTACTGCACTTGAAATACAGCATATACAAATATACAAATAACAAATAAATACTATACTAGATAAATACTATTTAGTACTATGAACACTGACTGGCCAACAGTTGATTTAATCGAATGTCATCCTGGGTCTCAAATATTGACGAAGGATGATACGAGCTTGATCTCGATCATCAGTCTGTACAGTTTGCTTTACATCCACAGTGGTCCACGTCCAAAGGGAACTGAGTGTGTGAAAATCTCAAGTGACACATTGTGTTGTTCATGCTTGTGTTTGAAGTCTGCGTGAAAACAGTAATCCGTTGCGGTGCTTTGTGGTAAAGTACATGGTACTGTAGTGCAGGAAGTGCTCTTATTCTGTGCCTTTCCTGGAACTAGTAAGCATATCACGTGGATGTGGAATATGAACATTCTCTACAATCTTCTTTGGATTATAGTCGTCTAACAGATTCGTTCCTTCATGTTCATGTGCTTCAATCAGAGACATGACAAAGGCTTTTCTTAAAATAAAGTAATCCACAGATGTGGAGACAGAGCTGCAATGGATTTACCTTGGAATGGACCAGAAACGTTCAATTTGTATTGTGGACAAGCCCTAGCATAAAAATAACCAAATAGATTGTTTTAACAATTAACTGTGCACAGTAAGTTCATCTATTGGTGTGTTCCTACCATGGTCCCAGCTTTCAAAGATATGCACCAGAGAAAGAGAGTGGGGTGTGGGGATTTTATGGCTTTACCTTGTCTCAGTGATTTAAGACATTTGGTGGAGTCTTTGAGTTAAAGACTGACTGACACGCTCTGCAGAAAATCTTGCATCTGATATCTTCCAAGGCCAAATGGTGGCAAGATGATTGAACTTGTTTCGAAAGTAAATCAATTTCAGTTTTCACAGCTAGTGTCATTTTCTTGATACATATTCAGGGCTTGACATTAACTTTTTGAGGCACTTGTCCTTCGGACAAGTACATTTACGTTTCATTTGTCCATGAACAAAAGTCACTTGTCCGGGTAAAGATTCATTATTTTATAATTTCTTTTGTGTTTTGCTAATGCAGAATTTGAAGAAACCATTGAAAGAATCCAAACACTATCAACATTAATACAATTCAGTTTAAACAGTAGAAACAAATGTGTCCCAAGAATAGATTTCCCCTTCAACAAGAAAAAAGGATCTCCAGACTCATAATACAAAATTATACTTTGCACGCCGGTGTGCAGAAGTTAATATATTGAGATTCTAAGTGAATATTTTAAAGTTTCTCATTACTTTCAGATTCCTAGTCAATATTCTAAGTTACTATGTCAATATATTGAGATATTCTGAGTTACTAAGTCAATATATTGAGATACTGAACCAATATGTTGAGTTACTAAGTCAATATATTACAATACTAAGCCAATATATTGAGATTAAGTCAATATTTTATAGTTTCTCATTACTTTGATATTCTTTGTTTAAATTCTGAGATAATGAGTCAATATATTGAGATACTAATTCAATATTTTGACCAGAGGTAGTGGTGACTTGAACTTATACTATATCTAAAATAATTTTGTAGACATAACAATGGATTTTGCCACTAAATGTTGGTGTCAGCGTGTTTTTTTTTTCTTTCTACAATTTCACTTACCAAGGGATCCTTTAAAAAGGTGTAGCTACTTTACAGTTGATTATTACCTGATATTTAATCCGCTACAAACGAGTAGCGGAGCAGCTAGTAACGTTACGAGGCAGAGCCGTCAAGAGTCAAATTAACTTCATGCTTCATCCGCACAAAGCACACTTCTATCGCCACGAGTGACAGCTTTATTCGGCTCGTTTTCTGTGAACGATGTGGGGACGGGGTAACGTTAGAGCGTAGTTAGCATGCTAACGTTAGCTAACTAACACCGGCTGCCTGGCTTGCTGGTTCCGCGGTGCTTTCATGCTGTATCGCTTACAGAGAATGAGCTGAACAGTGGGCTAGGTCTAACGTCAGCGGTTCGCTCTCCCGCTGCTGCTGGGTCTAACGTTAGTTAATGTATTTGTTTCAAATCGGTAAAGTAAAATCTGTAACATAAACGGAATGAGTGGCACATAATAAAGTATATAATGCTTCACCCACACAAAGCACATTGCTATCGCCATGAGTGACTTCTGTTTTCAGCTTGTTTTCTGTGAACGATGTGGCGAGGAGGTAACGTTAAGGTGGAGTTAGCAAGCTAACACCGGCTAGCTCGCCGTGCTTTCATGCTGCTTCGCTTTCGGAGAATGCGCTGAACAGCGGGCTGGGTCTAACGTTAGCGGCCCGCCGACTCGCTGCCCGGGATTGTGGGGTAAAATATGTATTTGTTTCAATTCTGTAACATTGACGAAATGAGTGGCATTTTGTTTTGTTTGAGTTTTAACTTGTCCAGTGGGACAAGTAAATTTCTCTTCCACTTGTCCTACAAAAAATCCACTTGTCCCGGACAAGCGGACAAGCCTTAATGTCGAGGCCTGCATATTGATCTTAACTTTTTTCTATGCTGTCTCGAAATATTTGCACTTTGTTATACTAAGACGACTCCACTGGAATTTCTGTGCTCCACAAGGAACATTTTCCTCTTGTCCAGCCCAGTCTCACGGCAGTTCGTGAAATGGTCACGTTAATTTGTCGATTCGTGTACATGGACACGTTTATCTCGTTTTTCGTGATATTAAACTAATGTCTTTCCATGGGAAGAATCTTTCGTGAGCACAGCACAATTCTTTAGTAGTATGAAAAGCCCGCAAATCCGCGTAGGGAGGTTGGTTGGGGTGGTGGATGGGTCAAACAACACAGGACTTGCATCCAGGAGATGGGGGATTGTGTCCCGCGTGTCACTTGTCCTAAATCCAACCGTCGCTTCCTTCTTTTCCTAAACCCAACCATCCCGTTGTTGTCCCGCGCCCCGTTATTGTTTTCTTAAACCCAACCGTCGCGTTCTTCTTTTCCTAAACCCAACCATTTCGTTCTTCTTTTCCTAAACCGTGCTGTGATCACGAAAGATGCTTCCCTTTGAAATACATTAGTTTAAAAAAAAAAAAACGTGCTGATATCACGAAAAACAACAAGATAAACGTGTCTGTGTACACAAATCAATAGATTCAATTACATTACCATTTCACAAACTGCCGTGAGACTGGGTTGTCTTGTCTAATAATGAGGGATTTAAGACTTAAGAATATGACAAAACAGGCCTAAAGCTGAATGTTTTTGCAGTGCACCATAAACCACAATAGAACAGCTAATCTTAAAAGTCCTTACTTCAAAGACAACTATGTTCATTTGTGGCCATAACATTTAAATTGAATAATTTTCACTTGTAAAAAAGGTCCTTTTGTCAAAGGTTTGTTTCCTAAATAAATAAAATGCTGTCGATAACTAGCAACTAAATATGCAACCAACGAGGCGAACAGGAATAAAAACAGCACTTTACTTCATGCTCTGTGCATTCTACATCCATTAATTCCTGAATACAATTACTTGCAGATGGTTTCTATCATAACAGATACCTCGCGTCTTGTCCTCTTTTGTATTCATAGGTTGTGACACAGTATTTCTGAACCTACCCAAGTGTAAAATCTGGATCTCTGGCAATGCAGAAAGCTGTTTTACTGGCAATACTGATTCACAGTAATAACGGCTATTTTTAGCTTGTCATGACTGGAGCGCTGTGTGTGTGTGTGTTTGTGTGCGTGCCTGATTTAGATGTACTTGTGAGGACCAATTCCTGTCAGTGCAGCCCACTATCCTTTTAAGGACATTTTGGATTGTGAGGACATTTAGGTCCCATGTATAATTTCAGGCTCAGTTTCAGGTTATAATGTATTAAGGCTAGGACTTTGGTTTTAGGCAAGTAAAAGGTCTGGCTAGACCACAGATACATTCTAGAAGGGGGGGGGGGGTGGGACGCTCAGGATTGTTTGCATTTCTTTAAAGCGATCACGATTGTCTTGGGCGGGGCTAAGCTCTGGACGCAGCGACGGTGGATCGGCAAAATAGTTTCGGGAAGAAACTTGTTTTGGTGGAAGATTTGTACCCTGCGAAAGAAAACGCCACTTACAATATTAAATGGAGCTAACTGTTCACACAATACAGTAACGTGAGCTATTTGACAGTGATTCATGTCATTTTGAGTGTTTTATCCAGAAACACAGTGAGAGGAATACCAGCAGGGAAAACTATTTTCCTTTACGTCATTAGTTCATGGATGGAGACAAATCCTGAATAGTCAAAAATATTAATAGATTGCAATGGAAATGATAAAAATAGCAGTTTGGTAGTCTTGCGCTCAATGGTCTATTTTTAGGAGTTGAATCCTGCAGGTGCAGATTTACATAATGTTAGGTGAGGAAAAGAAGGGAGAGCAAAGTCCAGCTGGAGGAGGCTTCAGTTAAACGGAGTACTGTATATGCTTTAATAGAGTATGTGTGAACAGACAAATAGCTTCAGTTGACAAAATATAGCCTAACGTATTCAATCATCTTAGCTCATTCTTTGAATTATTCAGCCTGATGTCAAGGAAACTGGCCTTGAGTGAGTCAGCACAAGCAATTTTTAACAA
Source organism: Perca flavescens (assembly GCF_004354835.1). Classification (NCBI taxonomy): domain Eukaryota; kingdom Metazoa; phylum Chordata; class Actinopteri; order Perciformes; family Percidae; genus Perca; species Perca flavescens. Next base: position 27,569,921 of record NC_041344.1, read on the forward strand.
TTATTGAAACTTTGCCACATTTATTCTCTTCAGCTCAACACCACTTGAATAATTCAATATTTTGTGAAATACACTTATTTGCTTTCTTCTGACGTATCAAGCAGCTCATTTCTGGGTAGAGGCTCCAAAAAAAAAAAAAAAAAAAAAACACTGCCTACTACCTGCCCAGCACCAAACAGTATATAACATATAACTTATGTAACTTAGAGGAGCATTTAGATGCTAAAAAGACAGATATGTCCCTCAGGAGTTGGTGTAGACCAAAACTGAGCTAATAGGAGAGCGAATACAGGACTCATAAGGTGGCCAGAAACCACTGTTGTATTTGAGTCACCAACTGTGAGTCCAAGTCGAGTCATAGTCGAGGAACGAGTCCGGAGAATAGCGACTCGAGTCACACTCAAGTAGGAGTCCAGGACTCGAGTACTCGAGCCCTGCCTATTAAACATAAAAGTAGTCAGAATTTTCATCCAACATCCGAGTTCGATTTCATAAATCTTTGAGTCCAAGTCCAAGTCATCAGTGTGCAAGTCCACGTGGAGTCAGAAGCCATCACTGCCAAAAAAACATGACTCCAAAATAATGAAAATGTTGCTCCATGTCCTCGAAGTGTAAAAGGGAACATTTGACTAAAAATGTTCACCACAAAGGTGATAATATTTTAGTTGTGTGTTCGCAGCTAGTTTTTGCTGCCAGAAAAATCAGTGAATGAAGGTTTTGGTTCTAAAACAGGATGCATTTAGCTTAGCAAAATAAAGCCTGGATGCAGGGGGGAAACAGAAAAAAAACACACCTCTCATCTTTATATGGCAAAACATGTTCGAAAGCTTTTTATTCTAAAGGGCTATATACAACATTCCAAACATTAATATAGCAGCAAACAACTACCTAAAGATATAGTGGTAGTAATGCTGTGTGTTTCATAAAGCGAGCTTCTCTGTTCTTTGTTTTGGTAGCTGGGCCAGCTGCGCATGCATGTTAGAGCAAATGCTAACGCAAAATGCTAGGTGCAGCCATTTTGATGTTTGATTGTGACACCACCGGTGAGAGCCATGTGCAGGCAATCCCTGCCCAGACTCTTAATGTTGTATGTAGCCCCTTTAAGACAGTGTATGTCTTTTGTTCAACCCACACATAAACAGGAATTAAAATTGTCTTTTATTTTATGGTGTTACACTCTGTAACTACAACAGTCAGGTGAAGTGACAGTGTAACAAAATACATCTTAAATAAGTCAGCTTTAGAGGTGTTGGTAGGTAGGGCTGGGCAATATACTGTATCTATATTATATTCATATCGTGATATGAGAATAAATATCGTCTTAGATTTTGAATATGGTAATATCGTGATATGACATAAGTGTTGTCTTACTCCTGGTTTTAAAAGCTGCATTACAGTAAAGTGATGTAATTTTCTGAACTTACCAGACAGATCTATTATTTGCCTTTTCCCCACTTAGACATTATGTCCACCTTACTGATGATTGTTAATCTAAAATCTAAGTGTAAAGATATTTTGTTAAAGCGCCAATTGTCAACCCTAGAATATCGCCGCAATATCGATATCGAGGGATTTGGTCAAGAATATCGTGATATCTGATTTTCTCCCTATCGCCCAGCCCTATTGGTAGGCATATTTACTTTTCACATTGGGCAGAATAAACCTAGATGTTTTCCACTGCTTGCAGTCTTTATGCTAAACTAAGATGAGCTTGATTTTGATTAATCTCACACACGGAAAGAAGGCAAATATGCCTTTCAAAAAAATTTTGAACTCTTGTTATAGATTTATGGCCATCAACTATAGGTAAGGTAAATTGCAGCTTAATTAGATTCACCATCCACTACATACAGTGTGCAATATATCTTTCTGTGGACCTCTAGTCTATACCATGGATGTGTTACAACCCTATATTTAACCGTTGTCAACTCTATAAACAAAGTCGCATATTCAAAAGCTGTTCTAAAGCAATGCAGCCAGCTGTATATATAATCCAATGACTGCAATCCATCACATTCATATTGTAATTGGAAGGCTGCAGCCCTCCCCTCCCCTCCCATCCCTTTGCAGCTCCTTTCACAAGGTCATGTATTAAGCCTGTACACCTCCCAGGCAGAATGCTGAGAATAAATGCAGCAGCCAGCTCTCCGACCAGCCAGCGGGACGAAATACATTCACCGTACACAGACGCAGGAAATAATCCCTTACTGTGTTCTCTGTGAAAGTGTATGCTTGACATTTCAATTGTCTGAGCCCCTCAGACAAATGAATTGTGTGTGCCAGACTCTCAACTGAAGCATTTAATGACTGTGATTCACGCACAAAAAAACAGTGATTTTTTTTTATTCAGGAATGTGAACAGCGAGAATTGGATTGCTGTTTAAGTTGTCTCCTACTGCACGGACTAATATACTCCCTCATGTTAGCATCCTGAAGAGTTTTGTGTGTTACTGATAGGGAGTGACTAGCAGACACACACTCTCACACACTCACACACACACACACACACACACACACACACACACACATCACATGCAGAGCACCGGTAGCTGTAAGCATATTATTTCCAGCACAGATTTACTGTGGCTTAAGGGCATTTCAGCAGGTTTTAAAGAGCAGGATGGGATAACTCCACAACTCCTGTGAGAACTGCAGTGTATACCCAACATGTGGGTGGGTTTGATGTATTTCTCTTGGTGTAACTCACTGGAAACATGAATGGGGAGCACTGAAATGTATTTTGATCGCATTTATAACCAACGGAAACCAAAAGAGCGTGGACATAATATTAAAGATTACAAATATTTGAATAGTTTTAGCACACATATGGTGTCAGGGTAACATTTATGGTAAACTATTTCTGCGCCAGGAAAAGAAAACAGTATCTGTGAAGTTTGTGAAGATTCTCTCACGTCCAGGTGATGATATGGAGAAATGCTCAAGTCATGGGCAACTGGAATTGCTTTATATTCTTCCTATTTCATAAGACTGAATTTTGACTTACTGTCATAATTTGTGACATTAAGTGAAGAGAGATTTTTTAAATCTTATTTTATAAGTCTGACTTCTGGGCCATCCATCCATCCATCCATCTTCGTCCGCTTATCCGGTGTCGGGTCGCGGGGGGAGCAGCTCCAGCAGGGAACCCCAAACTTCCCTTTCCTGAGCAACATTAACCAGCTCTGACTGGGGGATCCCGAGGCGTTCCCAGGCCAGGTTGGAGATATAATCCCTCCACCTAGTCCTGGGTCTTCCCCGAGGCCTCCTCCCAGCTGGACGTGCCTGGAACACCTCCCTAGGGAGGCGCCCAGGGGGCATCCTTACCAGATGCCCAAACCACCTCAACTGGCTCCTTTCGACGCAAAGGAGCAGCGGCTCTACTCCGAGCTCCTCACGGATGACTGAGCTTTTCACCCTATCTCTAAGGGAGACGCCAGCCACCCTCCTGAGGAAACCCATTTCATCCGCTTGTACCCTGGATCTCGTTCTTTCGGTCATGACCCAGCCTTCATGGCCATAGGTGAGGGTAGGAATGAAAACTGACCGGTAGATCGAGAGCTTTGCCTTCTGGCTCAGCTCTCTTTTTGTCACAACGGTGCGATAGATTGAATGTAATACCGCACCGCTGCGCCCGATTCTCCGACCAATCTCCCGCTCCATTGTCCCCTCACTGCAAAACAAAACCCCAAGGTACTTGAACTCCTTCACTTGGGGTAAGGACTCATTCCCTACCTGGAGAAGGCATTCCATCGGTTTCCTGCTGAGAACCATGGCCTCCGATTTAGAGGTGCTGATCCTCATCCCAACCGCTTCACACTCGGCTGCGAACCGATCCAGTGAGTGCTGAAGGTCACAGGCCGATGATGCCATCAGGACCACATCATCTGCAAAGAACAGCGATGAGCACCTTGGAGTAGACTTTACCAGGGAGGCTGAGAAGTGTGATACCCCTGTAATTGGCACACACCCTCTGGTCCCCCTTTTTAAAAAGGGGAACCACCACTCCAGTCTGCCACTCCTTTGGGACTCTTCCAGACTTCCACGCAACGTTGAAGAGTCGTGTCAACCAGGACAGCCCCTCCACACCCAGAGCCTTGAGCATTTCTGGACGGATCTCATCAATCCCCGGGGCTTTGCCACTGTGGAGTTGTTTGACTACATCAGTGACTTCCGCCTGGGAAATCAACGACAATCCCCCGTTATCCTCCAGCTCTGCCTCTAACATAGAGGGCGTATTAGTCGGATTCAGGAGTTCCTCAAAGTGCTCCTTCCACCGCCCTATTACCTCCGCAGTTGAGGTCAACAGTGTCCCAACCTTACTGTACACAGCTTGGATGGTTCCCCGCTTCCCCCTCCTGAGGTGGCGAACAGTTTACCAGAAGCACTTTGGTGCCGACCGAAAGTCCTTCTCCATGTCTTCTCCAAACTTCTCCCACACCCGCTGCTTTGCCTCTTTCACGGCAGAGGCTGCAGCCCTTCGGTACCCTGCAACCGCCTCCGGAGTCCTCTGGGAAAGACTCCTTCTTCAGTCGGACGGCTTCCCTGACCACCGGTGTCCACCACGGTGTTCGTGGGTTACCGCCCCTTGAGGCACCTAAGACCCTAAGACCACAGCTCCTAGCCGCAGCTTCAACAATGGAAACTTTGAACATTGTCCACTCGGGTTCAATGCCCCCAGCCTCCACAGGGATGCACGAAAAGCTCCGCCGGAGGTGTGAGTTGAAAGTCTGTCCGACTGACTTCTGGGCATCCTTTTAATAAACAATAAACTTATTTTTTTCTTTTCCTGGCAGAAATGGGCATCCATAGGAATTAAAATGACACTCATTAGTCACTTTTTAAAGAAGAAATAACACATTCCTCATGTTGAAATTGTTACTTTATAAGCCAAATAAAAAGAAATTACTTACTTGTCACTTGCAGTATGTTGGCTAATGTAGGCAAACTTTGGAAAAACATGGAAACGATGAGCCAATTCTGTGAGAAGAAAATATAACTTAGATGTATAACTTAGAGTAAGCATTTAATGAAATTCAAGGCAACACACACAACAATCTGCCTATCTAGCAGCATGGTGGCCCAGTGGTTAGTGCTGTGACCTCACAGCAAGAAGGTTCTGGGTTCAAATCCAGGACTTTCTGTGTGGAGTTAGCATGTTCTCCCCATGTCTGCGTGGGTTTTCTCCGGGTTCTCCAGTTTCCCCACCACTAAAAATATGTTCCCCTCCCCCTCCCTAACTAGCTGATGTGTGGTGAGCGTTCTGGCGTTGTAAGGCGTTGTGTGGCTGCCGTGCATCACCCAGGTGGGTGCTACACATTAGTGGTGTTAGAGAGCAGTCCCCACCCCCCAAATGCCCTTTGAGTGTCTATGATAAAGCGCTAAATAATATAATAATAATAGCGAAAACGCTTGTTTGAACATTAGGGCCAACAAATTATAACAAAATTATTTTCTGGTGGTTGTTGACGATGCATCAAAAGCTTTATTTCCTGCTATCTGATGAATTTTTCAATCTGTGCCTTTTCTGCTTGCAAATGTCTTTATTCAAATAAATATTATTATTATTATATTATTATTAATTAATTAATCTGCTGTATTGTTTAAAACCTTCTGTAGATTTAAAACATTACACATATACAGAATATTTTTTAGGGAATCATGCACATCTTAACAACAAATATTTGCTTGCCACAGCATTTAAACTCTTTGACCTCATTACCGCGATGATTATTGCCTACGCCTCATAGTATGGCTGTTGTATTGGACTGCATTTGATTGTACAGGTGCTGCCTTCCCCTTGTATGCAAACAACATTGCTATCAGTGTCAAAGCTGAAATCTCAGCAAAGCAGCTTTCTTATCAAGGCCTTATTGCTTCTGCTCCCCTGGTACTAAATGAGCTGTTTAATCAATCCTGTAAAACAAACTGGCATTCAAAGGGAATAGAGTATGTGTGAGTGTGTGAAAGTAGCAAGGGCAACTGCAGCAGCTTCATTGATTTAGTCACTTTGGCCAAACTGAAAGGGCCACCCAGCAAAGGAAAGAGGCCATGAAAGCACCTGGGGGAGATCCCAGGTCAATCATTTATGTTAATTCCTGCGCAGTTCACAGTCTATAATCCACCTAACTCGTAGGGGTGTAACGATACATCGATGTGGATTGATATATCGATCCAATCCTCAGCAATCCAATATTATCGATCCAAAGTGGAAAATATGGATGCATATCCTCATCTTTAAGATGGGCCTTTATTTTAAAAATCCCAATTTATATGTATTCTTTTTATCAAAAATAGTAGTTTGTTTTTAATTGAAATGTCTAGAAGAGCTTAGTAATGAAATTGTCAAATCATATTTTAGTTGCTTTTTGTAAATATATTTAAATGTAACTGATTGTGTTAAATGGGCTTATTTATAGGCCCCTGAATTTAATCGAAATCCTATCCTGGCAGACTTTGTGATATCAGTAAATATTGTATCATTTTCCAAAGAATCAATAGAATATTGTATGGTGATAAAATGTGTGATTTGGACCCCTACTAACTTGTACGCCTGTACGGCCGGCAAAAACACAAACAAACACAAGGAGACGTGTAAAAAAAAAAAATATCTGTAACATTCGTCAGATTGTGAGGCGACAGTGCTAACACACAGAGACACAGCTCCTTCCACATACAATACATACCCAGAGGGATTAGTCCGTCTCTGGCACACGTCCACAAAGTCTTTGACAACAGTCATGCTCCCACGCATCTGTCGTCCTGGCTGGAGCTGCTTGATGCTGCTAGTAGTGACAGCGTTATCAGGAGGAGGCCTACAGAAAGAGGGAGAGTAAGAATGAGGCTGAAAAGAGCACACCCTCAGCAGGGGATTTCGGAGACCTATCACGGCATGCCCCTGGACAGCAGGGGAGCCAGGGAGGATGTGTCAGTTGGTAGGAGTAATAATATTGCTCACAAAAGTGTTGTAGTGTAGTTGTAGTGTTGTAGCATGGCAAATGTTGAAATTCAAAACACATATCTGTTTTGATATTATTTATACATTTGCCATATTTGATACAAAGATATGAGAGTGGTATTGACCTTCTCATGTCTCTCACGCGTATGTCTCGAAATGTTACATTTTTCCTTCATGTTACTAGGACTTTTAAAGGTTGAGCATGCACGAACACATATGTAGGGTAGATGAGATCTGTCCAGCCTAATCCCATAGAAATGCGTACCTCTTAACACTGCATTACGTGGTTGGTGGCAACTAATGTGTCAGAATTATGTGCTGGCATCACCGAAAACAATGCCAATAGAAAGTCAATTAGGACCCTTTATCATGGTGGACACACTAATTCGCCGGTTCAACACACCCCTGTCTTAAAGACAGGTGAGGTAGTATAAAAGTAGTATTTCACCCAGGAGACTATTGTTCGTGTGTAAGACCAAAAGTCAACATTGACTTTTTCTAAGTTATGTATGCATAATAAAATACGTAACGTATTTAACTTACGTCACAAAGCCTACGTAACATACTTCATGTACAGAATGTATGTCAACCCAAACCATGAAATTTGACCAAACCTAAGCAAGTAGTTTTTCTGCCTAAACCTAAATTGTCTCCGTACTGCTGGCACATAATTGGAAGCACCATATGCCACCACCACGTAATGCCGTGTTAAGAGCTCATTGTCATTTCATGTATTTTTGTGAGATCAGGTTGGATACATCATTGTTCATTACATGTGGGTATGCATGTTTGATGCTGCACCCACTATTTGAGAGGATCTGGGAGAAGGAGGAAGTACCAGCAGCGTGAAGGAAGGCTACCTGGTAAAGCTTCCCAAGAAAGGAGACTTCAGCAAATTGCCCAAACTACAGAGGAATCATGCTTCTCAATATCAATATCTTCAACGGTGTCCTCATGGAACGAATAAAGGAAGCTGCGGACCCGCTTTCGGCAGAATAGATCATGTGTGGACCAGATTGCAACTCTCGGTATCATAGTTAAGCAATCATTGGAATAGAACTCTCTGCCGTACATCAACTTGATAGACTATGAGAAGGCGTTAGACAGAATCGACAAAGAAACCCTGGCACCTCAGGAAATTGAACAATCCGAAACTCCTGCGAAAGGGATGAGCTGCAGAGTTATCCATGGAGGACGGCTCAATCAAAGTTTCCAAATGAAGACTGGCATCAGACTAGGCTGTTTACTGTCCACTTTCCTCTTTGTCCTGGTTATAGATTGGATAATAAAGACCACAATTGGAGCTCCAAAGAAATCAGCCAGCGGACAAAGCTCAGACTCCTCAGCTCCAACATTAAGCCTGTGCTATTCTACAGATCAGAGACTTAAAACGACAACCAGGAACTCAATGATGAAAGTAAAAACATTCATTAACAGCTGCCTGAGGCGGATCTTGAGCATCCGCTGGCCAGATACCATCAGTAACAATAATCTCTGGCGGAGAACGGGCCAACAACCAGTGGAAGAAGAGATCAAGAGAAGAATATGGGGAAATGGATTGGCCCAGCACTCCACAAACCAAATACAAGCACCTCCAGGCAGACCCTTTAGATGGAAGCCTCAAGGCATAAGAAAGAGAGGGCGGTCCAAGAACATGTGGCGAAGGGACCTCAAGACAGACATCAAGCAGAGCGAGCTGACATGGAGCGATATGCGTTAGGAAGTAAAGAATGCAAGAATGTTTGACGAAGACCAACTTTCTTGCTCACATGGACATTTCCTACGCACACAATTTATTATTTGTTCTATCTATGCATAGTGCTATGGTGTCTGGATGGCTCACTTAATGTTCTTAACTCTACCGGGTATTAGCTTGATTTCATTATAGCACCTTTGAATATAAAAATTGGACAAACAGAAAGCTAGAAGCTGCAGTGAAAGTGCGGGGACATTGAATATCAGTTAGACAAAACATGGGCTGCCAGTGTAATACTAATGCACATATTCATAAATCTTAGCACATGCTCCCCGATCTAAATATACACACTCCGATCCCTCACCAATCCCAGTAAACATTTACAAATGTTAGGTCACACATTTGCAAGACTCATTATGCAAATCTGGGTACATATTCACAAATCTGAGCACATACTGGAAATATTAAGGATGAATTTGCCAAATGAAAGGCCTAATTTTATTTGTGGTTATGAAAAACAGTTTATTTCTGAGACAACTCCATGTTAAACCGTCTAACTATTCATTTTGTTTAGTTCTGTAAAAGCTCTGCATTTATTAACATTACTGACTTTTACAGGGAATCAGTGATACTGTTGTTGTTGTTCTTGTTGTTTGTGTTAATTGTGTTATGTCGTCGTGTCCCACACCAGGAGAATGCAGCTTCAGCTCTGCAGGGGTTTACGACGGCGCCGTGTTCAGCCGGATATTTCAGATCCTCTACAGAAATGAGGAGATTACGGTGAATGACTGTATGATCTTCAAAGTCCACCTGCTATTGGACGGAGAAAGGGTGAGTCATGCTGGTGACATTTTCCACACACACACACACACACACACACACACACACACACACACACACACACACACAAACACAGGTTTGTGGCACTATCTTTGAGGGGACCCGTCATTGATATAATGCGTTCCCTAGTCCCTTACCCTAACCTTAACCATCACAACTAAATGCCTAATCTTAACCTTTACCTGGACTAGGGAATTCCACTGGCTGCTTACATTTTATCAGTAGCCTGGCGGTGAAATGCACGACAGCCATGATGACACACACATATACACACACACACACACACACACACACACACACACACACACACACACACACACACACACACACACACACACACACACACACACACACACATATATACACACAAAAGGTGAAAACAATACCCATGTTGCTGTCAAGGCTGGTAATGAAGAAGTCATATAATCATGCTGAATACTGTAAATAATGTAAATAATTTGCTTTAAAGTGGCGTGAAATGTTTACGAGTGACAGTTTTTTGTTCATTAGTTTATGTGCATGTATATAAAGCTTCGGTGGTATTGGTATATTTTACCTAAAGCACCCTGATAGGTGGGCAACATGCTTAGCTCAGCTTTGGCCACTGACTTGGACAGACTTGCTCAGAGACTTGTGCTGACTACAGTGATCGTGTGTTAGGTTCTGCTATGGGTGAGCAGTTCAACCTAATTTTGATGTTGACTTGACAGTTTAATTTTTTAGAAGTCTGAAAAATACAGGATTACCAGAAAAAAACAGACTAGACATAACATTTTTTTTTACTCCTTTCCATCCCGTTAATCACCTCACATCCCATCAGATTTATCTTTTAAGCTTCTACTGGGGGTTTAGAGTCTGACCCGCAGCCTGAAAACTATTGATTGTTGTGCTACACAAACACTGCATCGCCCTTCCCTCAGGAAAGTGCAGAAACTGTAGCAAATATACAGTTAGGCACAAGCAAATTGATGAAAAGTTGGTGAGCTCTTCACAACAGTATAGCCCACCGGCCCTAAAGAGACTTTTAAAGGAAAAATACTTAAAGGTGCCCTGCCGCACAAAACCTTTTTTACTTGCATTTTTTGAAATATGAAAGGTCCATATGTGTTTGTGTTATGTCGTGAATGTGAAAATGAACTGCTACCTCCTCTGTCAGCTCTAGCCACTGAAAAGAAATAAGTGGAGAAATCAGGCCAATTACAAAAGCTGGTCAGTCTGACATCATATTGCCTGAGCTCATTACTATTCATGAGCTTGCCCAGTTGCGCTGGGTAAAGGATGCCTATAGCCAGGCTCTCATTGGCTAGCTGTTAGCCAATCAGATCCAAACAGCTTAGCTTGTTGAATATTAATTAGAACTGGCAAAAATCGAGCTTAGTCTAACTGCAGGCTTTCTATACCACGTTAGAATGGCTTGAAATAAGGTAACCAAGGCAATTTTTCCACAAGAATATGTTAGAGTCCATGGTAGAACTTCAGACATTACCACAAAGTAATGAAATACGTGTGGCAGGGCACCTTTAACAACCAACACCGTATGTGTAGACCCTAGTAATGATTGGACCTGTAAACAGGGCCAGGCCCTCATCCTTTCCTGGCCGTACCTAATTGCAGTTGTTTTCTTTTTAACAAGAGTTATCACTGGTTTTGAAAAGGGGATGAAATGATTGGCTGTAGTTTGGGCCCCCAAAGCAAAATAGTGCAAGCGGCTAACTCTAAGGCTGGACCTGACAACCCAAAAAAATGCATTGTACTAATTCTTAGCTAACAAAGGTAATCTCCTTTTTCAAAACAATTCAGTCTGAACTATTCTAGACACAGAAACAGTATGAGGCTTGTGGAGTTCCACAACTTGCCTCATGGAATTAATGTGCTTCAATTGACGGACAAATGTAAATTGCCGTGTCCTAATACCCCATGTTCAGTTGAAATGATCAGGTGTGTAAACCTGCCAGACAGTTATTGATGTTCTGTCTTTTATGGTTTCACCGTGGGCAAAACCCCCGAAAATCCACTCTGCCTGTTTTTGTTGTTGGACTCCCATTGATCAGTGGTGACAGCGATGAGACAAGCTTGAAGCTAATCATCCATGTGATAGCCATGGCTCAGACATTGGCATTACTTTGCACCATCGCTCAGCTGCTCTGACATATGTCTACAGTACGGATGGCTGGGTTACTGTAGAAAGATCCTGCTGCTGTCAGAATGTGGATATTCTGTCTCACATGGCTCAGGCATGCCTCCTAATTTTAGAAGATTTCATTAAACATAGACATTTATGTGGAGGTGTGGAGACAGAGGAGCTTCAAGGCATATCAGATTTCAGCTGTAAGCTCTCCCAAAGGCTCCCCGCTCATTAACCTTCCGGAGGTTATCTGCCGCTCACAGCTACAGATAGCACAGACAAAAATAGCCCCTCGTTTCCCCTGAGTACACCCGTAGACTGTATGCTTAATCAATCTGAACATCAATATCGGGCAGAACTGCAACGATTTGTATGTTTGCTGTACAATATGTGAGTATGTTTTAGACAAATGTAAGAAGAAAGAGAGGAAGAACTGTGTATGCCCTTTATAATAATTAGCAACACTGCACCTCAGTCTTCAAAAGACTCCACTCGTGGCACTGCCTTTGTAGTCACCCAACCCTTTTGTTTTTCCACTTTCTTTTTGAAATTCAAATAGATGCTCTGTATTTCCATACACCATGGTATTCTATGGCTCTTTGAACATGACAGTAATACAAATCAGTTCGATCTAGATCAGATTCAAAAAAAGGCAGGATTACAGGTTGTAGATCACATAGTGAATAATTAAAAAGAACTAAATCAGCATTGCAAACAAGGTCGGTCACATTAAGTTCTATGCCAAATCGCTAAATTCATTCACACCATACTGTACGGTATATAGTGTAAATGTCCATCATATGTCACAAGTGACCAGCATATATGTTGGTCACTTGTTGGTGAGCGTTTGTGATCTTCATTGATTCATTATTTCATGTTTCGTGTCATAAATGGTCAGGTCCGATTTCGGAAAACCCTCGAATCCAAGTCATTATTATGCGAGTCCAATTTGAGTCACAAGTCCAGTGAATAGTGACTAAAGTCCGAGTCCAAGACTCGAGTACTCCATCACTGACGGAACATTCTATGGATTTACGTCCATATTGAAAGATTCCACACCTCTTGATTTACATCCAATGCCAACGTTCAGTGCCAATGCAGGAAGAAGTGTCGCCCCTTAATTAGCAAGGCAGACAATATGAGAGTGGATGTTGGGTGAATCCAATATTTCCATTCCTGTCTGGCAATAGGTTAAATGAAGAATTATTATGGGGACCATATTAATAAAAACAAAAGGTAAAAAAAAAAAAAAAACTATAGAAAAGAAGAGAAAATATAATTTGTTTCAATGAGAATCAGAATCTATGTTCTAGGGAATCTATGCCAACGAGCATTGGAGCTTCCTTTAATCCGTTACACCGTTCATCTAAACACACTGCCCACACAAACATGACACAGAGAGCTGGTCTAAAATAGGCAAAGTATCCCTTTAAACATTTTGTAGATTTCCTCAGTGGAAATTATTTGTTCTCTTTGCATCTCTATTTGTGGTCTCATGTTGAAAACTAACAAATAACAAATGTAAACACTGGCATTCAAACTAAAACAGCAGTAGTGCTTGTCTTATTTCCATGACAACTGGACGATTTAACTATGTTTCCATGTGGCGTTTTTGTTTTGTTTGCCCCCTTCCATGTCACCTTGTTCCTATAAAGTTAATGCATTAACAACAGTGCTGTACCTGTGTTTTACAGGTGGAGGAAGCCTTGAGTGAGGTGGACTTTCAGTTGAAGCTGGATCTTCATTTCACCGACAATGAGCAACAGTAGGTTTTTGAGCAGTTTGGAAATGTGTGTTTGTGTGTGTATGTGCGTGTTTGAGAGGGAGGGAGGGAGGGAGAGAGAGAGAGAGAGAGAGAGAGAGAGAGAGAGAGAGAGAGAGAGAGAGAGAGAGAGAGAGAGAGAGAGAGAGAGCACTAGACTTTCTCCTTGTGCAAGAGTGAGAATGCAAACTAGGCATGAATAAGGGCTATTATGTCTTTTGGCTCACAGCCATCTTTTTAATCACCTGATCACAACTTCTCTGCTAACAATACAAGATTACTGCAATTTGTCTGTTTGCTTGGGACAAATGGAAGAATAAATAGGTAGTTTGCATTAGCATACGGCAAAAGGCAATGCTTTTGTTGGGGAACGGCTCTTGTATGAACCAGCAGCTGCACATCAGTGAAGTGTTTGTGCGCTTAAACTGTTAATTTCCCATTTTTGCCATACCTGTGTGATTATAGTACTTGTCAACACTACACAGGACTGAGTTATGGAGCCCCCGATATCATAGCATGGGCACTGGTTGCCTTTACTCAGCGTCTGTACGGCTGTAGAATATCTAGGTCTCCTTTTCAATTCAAGTCAAGATTCAGTCTCTTTCTCTCTGACTCTATTTCATAGCTCTTAAGGACAATATATACAGAGCCTTAAGAGGACATTGGGGGAAAAAAACATATGGATGGGGGAAAAAAAGAAAGATATTTTAGCGTTATCCCGGGAAAGTTGTTGTAAAAAAGTCAATATACTTACGGGAAACAATTGAGTGCACACACCAATGGAAGAGGTTCATAATCATTTTATTTTTTATTGGCCTTAAATTTAAAGATTAGGAATTAGTGCTTGGCAGTAGGTACCATATGAACCTCTCCCACAGTTGTGTGTGCTACATTGTTGTGATTGTTTCCATGATGCCGAACTGAGCCAGAAGTACATTGACTTTTTCTTCCTCCCAAACCCGATAAAGTCTTGCAAGAGAACACAAAAGTTTCTCGGGATCACGCAAAAGTATTTATTTATTTTTTTGCTCCCCCATGTCCCCTTAGGGGCTCCGTAAATACAGTATAGGCTTAATAATGATGTTAGATTATTGTTCAGCAGTAGTCCACATTCTCAGACATCTTTTAAAGAGTCTGGTAAAACGCAAAGGGCTGTTGCTTTGAGGTACAGGCTCTCCAGAGTCAGAATAAATAGATATAACATTTATTTTTAATGTGTGCAATAAAAACCCTTAATATGCATTTTATTAATCTGTACTCTCTGTAGTTTTGCATCAACATTGTAGCACTGCAAGACAGAGTTTGAGTGATTTTTATTTGTTTTACAGTGTTTGGATTTATATACTTTAAAAACATTTTTTATAACATATATTTTGATGCTGTCCATTGGTGAGTGTGTATAACTGGAATTAAAAATAGGGAAAGAAGCCTACCAAAAACAAGAATCCTGCAGATTACTCCTACAAGAGTATGTTGAAGCATTTGTCATTTGTGTATTAGTGTAACTCACTGTCGCTCTTCTTCCATTCCTCAGGCTGGCAGAGATAGCGACTGTCCCGTTGATCAGCAGCCGGACCCTCAGCCTCCACTTCCACCCGCGGAGAGGCCTCCACCACCACGTCCCTGTCATGTTCGACTACTTCCACCTGTCCGTCATTTCTGTCTCCATACATGCTTCACTGGTTGCCTTACATCAGCCACTAATCAGGTAGAGTTCACAGGGGCATTTTGCAGACCATTAGCAGAAAAACCCTATTGGTATGATCTGAAAACAGGGATGAACTTAACGTAACTAAGCCCTGTCCTCTTTTGTAACTAGCTATATGGCACATATCCAGTTTACATTCATAACAGTGGCAGATTTATCACCCAAAATACAACGTTATTTTTAAAACAATGGGTCCTCGATTTCAGACAAAGACAGACAAAAGCAGCTTTTCATTTCTATCTAACAACTATCTGTTTTGAAAGCTGACAACTATGGCTGGCAGATTTGAACAACTGTAACTAGCTAGCTAATTAAGTTAATGTTTCCAGCTGACAAATTTCCAGCTGACAAATTTCCATTCTAACCTTACTCTGTTTGATGCTTAGCTAACATTTATGTCACTTTTTACATTACAAGAGAAAAAGGCTTTTAGGATGTTTAAACTTCTCTGAATTCAATAAAGGGAAGGATAGAGCTAACGTTAGCCTGAAATCTGGTAGCATCCAGGTCTGCCTTCGAAATAAAAAGACAATTTAAAAAAAATATATATAAACTGTTACAATTACAAGCAAATGTAACCTAATAAGTTAATGATGTGCTTCTTTTAAGCCCTGGAAGTAATGCTTGGTTAGGTTGTGAGGTAGTTACAGACAGTGACAAGTGCAGCTTGTGTTTGAGCAGTTAATCACTGTTAAACCCATTCCTTAAAGCTAAAACACAACACCACTTTTCAAACTCTTTAAATTGTGGGTATCACTCTATAGCCCCACGCACATTGCTTCCACATGTTAAGAAATCTAGCTTGATAGGCCCATGGTTAAATAATAAAACGAGCCGGCTACTTCCGGTTTAGCGCTCCGCTAACTTGTCCTGTGGCTCTTCTAGACTTTCCAAACGTTACCGGACTGAATGGATCAAATCCTAATAGTGATTCTCTAACGGGTGATGCTCACGTGACAAAGACAGACATTGTACTTTCACTGTCTGGTCCCTAGGCTGTGTCAAATTGGCTTTAAAGCCTGTGTGGCACACTTCCTGGGGGCCAGGATAGGCCTGCTGTGCCTAGCTATGGCTGCTAATCTATAGTTTGACAATTGCTATTCGTCGGAGGGGTTTAGCAAACAGTCAATTGTAGAATTTGACTTGTAGAGTTTTAGAACTGGCCACACCGGGAAGATGTAGAGTGAAAACCATAATTGCAATCTATAATATCAAGAACAGAAGAACTCGAGTGAATGAGCTGTTAGCACAACTTTTTCCTCCTTCCTATTAGCTTTGGCAGTCACAATTAAGAGTTGTATCCATAAGCTGCTTGAATGGATAGTTTTCCAGACACTTATCTGATTAATTCAGCCGTTAACATCATATACTCAGTGTTAAGCCATGCATTGCATAGATTACTGCAGGAACTGATTGATTGGAACAGTAGCAGCTCCCGTCTCTCAGCTTATCTGTCTTCCTTAACGCACACTAATGGTTTGTCCCTGCATGTGTCCCTTCCTGTTCTTTCTGCAGCTTTGCACGTACGGGGAAGGGCTCCTGGCTGGGGAAGGGCTCGCCAGACAGCCCGAGCGACCCATCTGCCATGTCTGTAGAGAACCTTGTGTTCGGAGCTGGCTACTGCAAACCTGTCATCTCTGAGGTATGTTAACCTTTAGCAGTTCAGCTGCGCCCAAATAGAAAGTCACAGACCGTCAAAGCCCGTTTTGTCTCACAAAGCTAAAAACAAAAACAGCTCAAAATGAGCCAGGATCCATTCAGGTGGTTGTTCCCTTTGTTCTTTTGTAAGCACGCAGCTAAATGCCAAGCGATGACGTAAATGTGATCTCGGTTTGGGGGACAGAGGCCGATGGATTTAGTTGTGACTTGTTTTGGCGTGTCACCCAGAAGCAATAGGATGCAGCCCAAGAGCCGAGCAGAGAGTCATTCTGATCTGGATTACGGATCCTGGACTGGTCTGTCCCAACGAATCTGCAATTTAAGGCTTAAAGACCAGAGGCCAACACAGAGATTATTACTGCGCTGCACCGTGGCTTTTTAAATTTTTTTTTATTTATAAAATCGGATTAACCCACCTGCCAGGCATGTACAGTAGGCTCGGTTCTTTGCATCTGGAAGTGATAGCAGCTCTCACTGGACATGATGGTGGAGTCTTGTCCCCTCCCTCTCATGCCTTTGTGCCCATGTACAGTGTAGATAAGCTGCACAATTGCATGATGACTGAAATGAGAATCAAATAACTGTTATCATAATGATTAATCACGATTATAAAGGTCTTACTTTAAAGAAACTAAATGGTGTTGTGAATATGACCCTTTAATCACTAAAATACACTGCTGCTCTCAGAGCAGTATTTCTCAAGTAGCAGTAGCAATTTATTTAGTTTACCAAGCTGCTTAGACAAACTTGGCACATAGTCTGATCTGGTTTGCATTGACTGGTCTGTGACAAGTGATAATTCAGTTTCAGGAAGTGACATTATCTTCCAGGTTTTGTCTCTCTGGCTTGGCCAATCCATTCTGTTCTGCAGAGTACATGCAGTATTAATAGTATCCAGATTGTATTTATATACATATCGTCACAGTAACCTGTATTTGAACCCCTTTGGAATAAAAAGCTAGTAAGTGGATCATGATTTAAAGGAATAGTTTGACATTTTGGGAAATACAAACGGAAATACACACTGTGCCCATTCAAGTAATAGTTCCAGTGTGTAACTCCCGGTCAAACCACATATTGATGTTTTTTACATTTTGTTTTTTTGTACAGATTAACAAAATATAACATTAAACAGTGAGCTTTAGAGGTGCTGATACGTGTATTTGGTATCTTTAGACAGAGCCAGTTGTCGCACTGTTTCCAGACTATTTTAAATTTTTTTATTTAACCTTTATTTATTCAGGGAAGGTTCACTGAGAGGCACCTGATCACATTCACACAGTTCCACATTCATACCTGGAAGCTGCTCGGTACAACCACAGTCTGATCTGCTGGCCACTGAGCAGCTCCACTGGAGCGGTTGGAGGTTAAGGGTCTTGCTCAAGGGCACCTCAGTGGTGGTAATGAGGGAGGGAAAAACGCTGCTCTTACACTTTCCCCACCCAGATTTTATCCTGTCGGTCTGGGGATTGAACCAATGACCTCCCAGTCACAAGCTCGCGTCTCTAACCTTCAGGCCCCCACTGCCCAAATATATCTATAGCGATGCAAAGCTAAGATAACCTTCTCCAAATTTTATTGCAGCTGTGATCTCCCCAATTCCATATGCATTGCATTAATAGAAAATACAGCATGTTCCAAATCCATACTACAAACCAATTATCATCAAGTTTTGAGTACCGTATGTATGTGGGTTCACACAGGAAAGTAGACGTTAACAGAAGACGGAAGCCATTTTGGTCGATGTACACTATTTTCCCACAATGCATTCTACAAAGGAAATGCTGTTTGTTAGGTAGTACCATAGTAGCCTACCTATTTTTTTGTATACAATGGGGGAGTGGTTAGAGCACTGAGCTTTGGTGTGGGAGTCTGGAGTTCGATGCGAAAAAAGTTTTGCAGGGTGGTAGGGGAAGACTAATGAATATGCCTGCTCTGGTTGGGTTGGTTAGGTTTAGGCAAGAGGAGTGGGATTGGTTATGGTTAGGGTAAGAATGTCAGGGCGATAATATTCCCAAAAGGTGTAATACATGAGTAGTATGGATAACTGTGTGTAAATATATGCCAAGGTACTGTACATGCACAGGGGTGAAAATAACATACATTGATATTTGTACCAAATAGGGTATTAACAGAACACATTGCTGTGTGCACCGGCGGGGTACGAATAGCATTCATTTCTAATTTCACCAGGGTACGAATAGCATACACTGCTAATTGTACCAGGGGTGCAAATAGCCTCACCCAAAAATTAAATAATAGTTTGACAGCTTGATTTAGATCCTGTTAACATGAAATGGTAGTGGTTTTCTTTGCATACTAACTGCTGAAACCGTATACTTCTTTGATGATCCGTATGTAGTACTCACTGTATAGAATCAGTGTGGAGTATTTAACACATTTGAGATGAAGTGGATGCAGTTTGCGTGCCGATCTTTGAGTACAATAAATGTTAGTCAGCTTGCCAGTGTCAACATACCATACTCAAAACCTGTGGTAGCCCGTAGCCTTCAAACATATGGTCCATATGAAAAGTTTTTTTTGGACTTCTCTGGACTGCATGTCATTTTTCACCATTTTCATTTTGTAAACCATGGAGCCTATTTCTTCAATCGTCTCTTATCTGTAGTTTTGCTCTTGCGTTTTGCCAATTATTCCAACTTATGTGCAGTTGTGAAAGCGTCGGTTTCCATGCATCTTAGAGTCCCTGCGGACGTCACATTCTACACTTTATGAGCGCCCCCCCCTCTACACACACACACACACACACACACACACACACACACACACACACACGTTTTTACTCCCACCCCTGGCTAGGCACTTTAATAAGCGCTGCGTTTAGCCAAGCAGGGGGGTTTCCTTTGATCACAATAATGAGTTCTGCTCACAAGCACCACGTACCACATAGCTGCAGGTGAAATGTACACAGAACGCTGCTTCCTCCTTCACCTTTATTTATTTTAGAGATTTTTTTTTTATCTACACTACGTTTTCAGCACTTTCCCTCTTAACACCACAGCACTGCCTCTTAGTGTTGGCAATGAAGAAGAAGAAGAAAATAAAATCACATGTACATTTCCATTGATATCAGCGGTTGCATCTCAAAAGGAAGGAAAAATTTCCCTCTGTGCAGCGGTGGAAGAAGTATTCAGATCCTTTACTTAACAAAAAGTACTAATACTACACTGTTAAAATACTCTGTTAGAAGTAAAAGTCATGCATTGTAAACTTAAAGGTCCAGTGTCTAACGTCTTTAGTTGTTCATTATCAAAATCGGTGTGGCCCGTTCACAAACTTGTCCTTTTTTGTGAATATTTACCACCACCATCAATTCCAAGTATTCCTTTTGGCTTGAAATTTTACATTAGCATTTGCATGAACTGTGGTAGACGCTCCATATTCATGCGCCATCTTGAAATACGATAGCCAGTAAGGGACATACAGGACATACTGCTCCGCCTTTCGAGTTTTCGCTGTCACATGATAAACTCACAGGTGCCGCTAATGCTCTTAATGGGTAACGTAGATCCAGGCAAGTTTGAAGACTGAAACATGGAGGACCACACATAATCAAAATCCAAATTTCAGGAACAGGATTCTTCTTCTTCTTCGCCCAGAAAAAGAAAAAGGATATCGAAAAGAGCAAGAGAACGGCTTTTAGCTGTAATACGCAGTTTGAACTGCGTGGTGCGAGAGAGTTGATTGCGATACATGATCTCAACGCTAGATGGGAGAAATTCCCACACACTGGACCTTTAAGCAAAAGTATGTAGTACCATCCGGAAAATGTACTTATAATATTGAAAGTAAAATTACTCGATGCAGAAAAATCCTCAAATTTCAGAAACCGGAAACAATCCAAACAGTTTTGTCCACCAACTAAGTGTTTAATGTTCTAATCATTTCAGCTGGACTTGTAGGCCATTATATTGTTGGGTAGTTTAATTTATAATAAGACATATTTTGTGTGCAAAAATCCTAACTTGTAAAGTAACTAAAGCTGTCAGATGAATGTAGTGGAGTAAAAAGTAGAAGTAGCTCAACATTTGTACTTAAGTGCAGTTCTTGAGTAAATGTACTTAGTTACATTCCACCACTGCCTCCTGTAGTATAAAATGATATTTTGAGAGGAAAATGATGCCGTCGGAAGGCATACACCTGACAATCTCTGGTCTTTTTGGTGGGAACAAATCATGTCAAATATGCTGTCCTCTTCCAATTTAAAACTTCTCGAACAGCAGCAGTGATTGGACGCTGAGATACCACTGCACAGTGCGACGGTGAACTGCAAAAGCTGCATCAACAAAAGCATAAATTCTCACGTCAGGTGAAATACAGGACTGAAGGACATCCCGGACATTGTCAGCGCAGTGAGAAACTATGGTTTCAGGATAATGACTAGTTCATACTGAAAAATAGCTATTTTTCTCTGCCCCTCGCAGACTGATCCAGGCAGGCCTCTATAAAAAGGTAAAAAGAATTATGAAAGTAAACATTACAGATGTTCCTTCCTGGTTTCGGGTATCCTGCACTGCGACAATTACAGAGCGCACGCAGGTATGATGATAGGGCCCGAGACTTTACCTGCAAGGGGCAAATTACAGCACATCCCCAGATACTCAGGCACTGCATGCCTTTCAAAGCTCAGAGCCCCACTGGCGCTGCCAAAACATCCCCGACCTGAGGAGTTGTCGCTGGGTAGCAGACCAGCGGACGAGGGCAGTCACTGGTAGGGCTGGGCAATTAACCAAAATTTGGTACCACTTTACTTGAAGGTATCTACATAAGAGACACTGTCATGGACACATGAACCCTAACCCTAACACTAACCCTGTTACCTGTAACCCTGGTTAGCACTTCTGCCTCACCGCAAGAAGGTTCTGGGTTCCAATCCGGGTGCTTCTGGGCCTCTCTGTGTGGAATTTGCATGTTACTCCGGTTGCCTCCCACCATAAAGACATGCATGCTGGGTAAATAGGACTGTAGTTGAAAATCAGCAGACTGGCTAACACTGGTGCATTTATAGAAATGTTGATTAATGTGCATTGTCCTAATCAAAAAAATAAATACATCTTAACCCTAAATTAATGACAGAAGCGTTATGTCATAAACGTACATGACTTGTTTATTATGTTTATGTTCACCCTTATGTAGATACCTTCAAGTGAAGGGTAACACGACATTTCAATCGCAATTACGATTTTTGGCTCATAATGATTAATCAAAAAGAGATTAATCAATTATTTTTGCATATCAGATTTTGCAATTAAACTCTTGTTTTGTCTGGTGCTCTAAATGAAGAAGATAACATTTCAAAATGGCAAAAGTATTAAGAGATAGTTCACAATTCAAGTTGATTTCACTGTTGATGTGTTAAACTGTTTTTTTTTTTTTTTAAGTTCACATATTTCCAAGCGCGTTTGAAATACTCTTGATTTCAAAATTGACCAAAAATAATCGTGATTATGATATTTTTTTTTTTTCACTATCGAGCAGCCCTAGTCGCTGGTCACATTCAAGGATCCCTGGCTCCAGATTAGGACAGCTGCTACAACGATAGCTGTTTGGGTAGAATGCTATTAGCTCTTCAGGAAGATAAATGAGAGGCATGAATATACAGCTATATCAAGGCTTTGGCAGTTTGGACTCAACCAGTGGTGGAATGTACTGTAACTAAGTACATTTACTTAAGTACCAATATGAGGTACTTGTACTTTCTTTTCATGACACTTTCTACTTCTACACCGCTACATTCCAGAGAGAAATATTGTCCTTTTTACTCCGCTACATTCATCTGACCGCTTTAGTTACTAGTTACTTTGCACATTAGGATTTTTGCACACAAAAAACACATGTAGTTCATAAAATATGATGTATTATTATAAATTAAGTCCAGCTGACATGATTAGACCATTAAACACTTTTTTTTCCAGTTTCTAAAATGGGAGGATTTTTCTGCATTGAGAAATTTCACTTTTAATACTTTAAGTACATTTTCCTGATTACATAATATTACTGAAGTAACATTTTCAATGCAGGACTTATATTATTAGTTATTTCTACAGTGTGGTATTAGTACTTTTATTTAAGTAAAGGATCTGAATACTTCTTCCACCACTGGACTCAACACATATTCTAAATTGCAATGGCGGAATCCACTTCATACTTCTAATGCATTGTTAGGGAGCCATCTACTGGAAACATGGTCCATATTACAGCTTAGATTTAGAACACTCAAAAGCAGGGGCAGATTGTATTTGAGCTATGGGAATAAGTAATATTTTAATGTTACTTATCAAGCCACTTGCTTCCTTCAGCTTTGTACCTCACATGGCATTGTTGAATGTTTCATTTTATGATTTTAGCTCAACAAATTTAATCTTCAGCTTTTATTATTTTTTTTTAAATTAAAGATGTTAAAGGCTGGACATTTAAAAAAAAAAAAAAAAAAAAAGGGTAGGAAGCGAAAAGCATTTCGCTTCTTCCTACCTTCCTTCCTTTCGGACAAGAGTATTTATTTATTTAGCTCATTCTTGCCTTTTCTTTTTTCATAGTGAACTACTTTTGTGTCTTGCATTTTAAGGTCTTTGTTCTATGTCATCCAAAATAAACTATCCATTCGTATACACATCATTTTATGTCCACAATGTACTGTTCCTTTTACCCTTCACGCCCCAGACAAACGTTGAAACAACTTCCGATACTTGTGAACTTTTAAAAGTTCATAGCAGGGGATGCCTTACTTCCTCATCGGGCCACGTCCACGTATTGATCTGCTTTTACGGCTCCGCAGCAAGCTGTGTTTAGGGGCCATTTGTTTTCTAACGTCCTATTTGATCTTCCAAGTAATGATCTTATTCGTTCCCATTCAGACGGCACGCTCCTTTTAACCACCGGGTCAGCGACGAGCCTATACAAGTGTTGCACGTGTATACTTGAACTATAAAAAGGTCAAGTATGCGTACATGTCTGTTATTAAGGCAGGCCGTTTGCTGAGAGGTGACTGCTGACCTACATAGCGGCTGACTTTTCCCTGTGTGTCTGTCTCCTTCTCTGCAGGGGAGCTTTTATGTGGCCAGTGAAAACTGCCTGCAGAGAGCTCATACGTGGCACCGGAGGCTCTGTCGCCTCCTGCTGGTCGCACACAGGGGCCTGCACACCTACCACGCTGCACTCATGAAGGAGATCCCACAGCTCCAGCAGACTCCACTAGACTCAGGTGAGCATGAGGGTTGGAAAAAAAGCTCTGCAAATAAATATTGCAAACAAAAAAACATAATCTAAATGTAAGGTCTATTGAGAGTTAGGGCCTTTCCCATTTTCTAAATTTGTACCTCCTCGACTCCTCGATCCACGATCCTCCGGCTTGTGACCCGGAAAACAGTTCTCAGCGCGCCATGCTGAAGGACGTCCCTATTCCTAACATGCACATCGAGGAGTGAGGATCGAGCATCGAGGAGGCTCCTCCGAGGAGCTAAAATCGAGGATACACTGATGTATGTACAGTATGTATGGTGCTGCTCGCCATATTTAACCGACGTCGCTTTTAATGACGGCTTGGAGGCAGAGATGTCTCGTGTTTATTAAACGCCCGTTGCCTCGACTCCTCTCTCCTCGAGGCTCTTCCTTGGCTCCAATCTCCTGTGGGCGGGACTAAGACGCGAGGAGGGGGAATCGAGGAGAGGAAACGTGGATGCACAAACTGGGAACTAGGAAAGGCCCTTAGTCTCGCGTTGCCAGACCCACGCCCGGTGTGTTCAAACCCGTTGCACTAAGCTCCGCAAATGACTTTTGTTTCCACAGAGGTGCTGCCTGTAGAAGAAACTCTAAATCAGCTTACAATAGAGTTACAGGTATGTTCATTCAACAAACTACATCCACATGTTAAAGTGCCACCTGAAAGACAAGTTTTTCTTTATTGTTATGCCCCCATTTTTATGATTCTTTGTGGTTGTCTTTTCCATTTTTGTTTTGTTATCATTTTCAATTTAGACAGACATATTTATTGCCTTAATCTAGATGTGTGTGGCTGAAAAATGTAATGTTGGCATGCTCACCAACACAGGGTGAATTTGGATGAATTGAAAAAAGGAATTGTGCTGTATTTCTTTTACTGTAGGACAGTAGATTTCATCTTAGACAATGGTATTAGCTTGAGGGGATGGCTATGAGTACAATATATTATTGGTGACTAAACACAATGTTTTGGTATGTAAGACAGAGGACGGCAATACTTATGTCCTACGGACCTGTGATAAGGTCCAGGAATTTTGGACCGGGATGCATGATAACCTATGTCGGATTGCAGGGACCCAGGTTCCATTTAGCTTAAAACTATTGTTCTAGGAGATGGATCAATCCCAAACGGGATGGATAAGCACATAAGAAGCTGGGTCCAGACTAGTCTAATGATAGCCAGGCAGATTCTTCAGAGAGGATGGAGGAATGAAGGGGGGCCGTCAATCCAGGAGTGGGTTTATGAGATGGCTAGTGTGGCGGCGTTTGAAATTAAGGTCATATAAACGGTTTGCTAGATTGAGTGTTTACACTAGAAAATGGGGAAAGTACTTAAGCTTTCTGGAGGGCTCCTAAGAAGCCATGTGCTGCCTGTGGAAAGGCATAGAGTATACATTGTTTATATGGTTTACAGTCTGTTGCCTATTGTGATATTTTATTGTATTGTCTTGAATATTATGGTTATCATTTCAACGTGTCTTAGTTTTTGTCTAAGGACGTGGGTATGACGAGTGTGTGTGTGTGTTCATGTTGTGAGCTGTATGTTTTGTGTTTTGAAAAAATGGATAAAAACATAATCATAAAAAAAAGTCATTGCGACATTATACAATCAATACTCTACTACTAAAATACTTCAATCAAATCTATGTCTGGACTGGTATGATGTCCCAGCGGTTATAACCACGCAGCCTTTCACGCGGAGAACAGCATGGGTTGATTGATTGATGAGTTTAACGTGAGTTTTCAGGCAGACTAGGGACACTACTGTATATTGTTCATAGGTATGAATATGTTTGCTGAAAACCTGAGGACCCTAGAATAGAATTCTGTATTTTGGGAAGACTGATGCATTGACTCTGATATTATAGGAATCTTATTTCATCTCACCCCGCTCTGTCCCCATCAGCTGCAGGAAGGCCATGAGAGGGTAGCGGAACAGATCAGCAGGGATGTGAGCCAGCTCTGCTCCCAGCTGGCTGCTCTGTGGAGCTGCTTCCTGGAGGCCGCTGTGCTCAACCCACACATCCTCTCTTATCTGGCTCAGGAGCACCACACGCTCAGGGTGAGAGTGACACTTCATCAAAGGCATGCTTATACAATGCTCAAACGCCAACATTTTCCTGTGTGTTCTCTGAGCCTTAGTCCAGATAGTGTCCGTATTAGAGTTCAGTGATGACCATTTGTGCTGATGGGTTTAAATTTAGCCATTTGTATCCTCAGCACCAACACCGAAATACAAAAATACTACCAAACAGTGAAAATGGTTTCATAACCATTGGTTTGAGCTCTGTAAACAGCTCCTTAAGGTATGTTTTTACCTATTTTCTTAAAAGGTCCCATATTTTGATCACTTTCAGATTTATACTCATGGAATCTCTGCACCATCATTACAGTCGGGGATTGACTGTAACGGCACTGTAGCAGCACTTTCTACTATATATATATATATATATATATATATATATATATATATATATATATATATTAATTATAGTACGAAAGAGAACTGGAGTCCTGATGGCTCATTTAAAGGCACAGTTTCTGAATACGTGCTGTGTGCATTTCTTTGCGGATTGTGCGTTTTGATACTTTCACAGTATTTAATTAGCAACTCAACTTGCTTTATAATAAAAAAAAAGGCATTGTAATCTCACTTTTTACAATATGGGACCTTTAAAGTTCTCTCTCGTCCAACTGATATGATCTAAAAAGAGTACAAATAACATTCAAAACAGCAGTGATGAGAAAGAAACCTCAATGTTGGACCACAAAAACGGTATTATATGAATTTTACTGTCAAAGGTCAGATGTATGACTTAAACTCTGGAGACTCTGGAACTCAGAGTGATCTGTGATCTGCAAGCTACATTTAGGAATTAGGGAAATGATAAGGTGCAGTTCTAGTCCTCAGTAGCTTAAACCCAGCTGAGCAAGCTAATATGATTTCCAATTACATTTCTATCCAATCACTGGGCTGTTTCATATGAATATGTGCTTCACAGTGGAGTAGCTCTCAAGGCTCTCACATGTGCCATTGTTGCATCTCAGTTGTCTGAAAAATAATGAACATGTTTGCTTTGATATTAGATTACCCCAAGGGGATACTGGCATGCCTCCACCCACCAGGGGAGTAAGGATTTCAATTAACACTTATTCTGTAATTATTGCGGGGTGAAAATACACCAGAAAGAGTGTTCCTGGTGACGTGCCTGTCACAGTGGCTGACTTTCAATGATGATGGATTTCTAATTGGAGCTGGAGAATTAAAAAAGCTTTTGGATCAAGCTTGTGTCAGAGAAGAAGTGATTTGAATCCCTCTGTCTGCAGACCTTGAATGTTTGACTCAATGTGACTGACTGTTGGAAAACGGTTTTGTTATCTTGTTTCTGATAGTCTCGCATTGCCAGACCCATCTCCACAGTGCTGTAGAGTAAGGTCTGGCTACACCACAGATACAATCTGGGATAGAAGAAAAATAGTTGGCATTTCTTCAAACCAATTACAATTGTCTTAGAAGGCACTAAGCTCCGGTGTCTCTGCAAAGGGACTTGTTTTGGTGGCACATTTGCACACATGAAATATGAAATGAAGTTAACTGTTTACACAATACAGTAATGTGAGCTATTTAAATTATCTGGATACATGGTTAAATCTTATTTGCTTATATCAATGTATAGCCGTGTGTACTTTGTCCACAGCAATTCCTATCAATCGGACCCAAAACGTCCCTGTTAGATAGTAAATGCCGTAAACATATTCTTTTAAGTCTTTACAATCATTTCCCGAAGGAACATAGCAGGCTTGCCTAATTGCACAATCCAAATTTCCTTTAAAACTTGCCATTTTAAGCATGAAACTTGCTAGCTCAACGTTTGCTGTTGTTTCCAGTTGCGAAGGGATTTTGAGAACGGCAACACACAGAGCGGAAGATGAGGGGCAAAGCCTGACATCACGCGCCAGATCAGTCAGGCTTTATCCTAAAAATGTACTTCCGTTGATCCAGACTGTGTTTCTGATGACACCCAGGTCAGGAGGTTCTCAGAGGCATACTTCTTCACCGAACACCCCAAAGAGATATCTCTGACTTTTGAAGAAGAACTGTAAGTATCAGACTTCTCTGGGAAAGTATAATTCCTTCTATAACTCAAGAGAAGTGCGTTTATGATATTATTCTGCTGATTCAGAATCAACAGACATGGCCAGATAGCTGCAGAAGTGCGAAGCTCAGACTACCTGACCAAGATGCCTCCTTTACCTGTTGAGTGCCTAGACATCGATGGAGACTGGAACAGCCTTCCCATCATCTTCGAGGACAGATATGTGGAGTCTCCTCAAACAGGTAATATAAAAAGTGTGGCTAAAAATATTATCATTTAAACCTTTTCAAGACAAAAGGTGTACTCCAATGTCCTTGTCTTTTCAGAGTCGGTATCACATGTGCCAACCACTGATGGGCAGACCAACTCACGTCCCGCCATAACTCATGCCGAGATTTTTGAAAACGGCCCGGGAGCCAGATCACCAGCAATACCCCAGGATCCCTTGGACAGTGATGACTGCATGGACCTGCCCACATATGTCTCACTCATGGCAGAGCAGAGTAAGACCAGTACCAACATCAGAAGTACCCAGAACCTCATCCCTACCGCGGACAGTACTGAACCCTCTCTAGCAGAGGAAGAACACTTAAAGGAACCAGACGAAGAACAAGGCCGGGTGGAGGAAAGTTGTAATCCAGGCCCAATGTACATCGCAGTTAAGCCTTGTGACGTGGATCCACATAGAGAAGAAGCAGTCCAGCTTCTCTCCACCAACCACAATCCCCTCACAGTCTCCAATAAGAGCTGTGATGAGTGTCCTGCTCATCAAATAACAGAAAATACAGTCCCACTTTGCGATGCCACAAATGACAGCAACGCAAGAGAGAGTGAAAACAATGAAGAGGAGTCTGATATTGCCATGCCATTAAACCACTCCATGGATGAAGAGAGTGAGGATCTTCCCCTCACCAGCCTACCCGCTGCCTATGGGAATCCAATCATGCCTCCCTTTCCCGGTGATCACAGAAAAGAGATGACTCAGCGTGGAGGTCTGGTCGGCTCCAAGATCATGAAGCGCTCTTCCTCAGTTATTTCCGACTCAGGTATCGAGAGCGAGCCCAGCTCGGTGGCCTGGCCCCTGGAGGCCGCACTGCGAGGCCGACCTCCATTAGACTTCTCTAGTGAACGGGAGATCCCACAGCAAATAGTGCGTCGCCACCCGGCCCATCGGAGTTCCCTGGAAGGCCTGCAAATGGAAAGCAACGGCAGTGGAGGTATACAGGCCTCCCTCACCTCTATTAGCTCGCTGCCCTACGAGGAGGACCAGCAGCAGAGGCAGCTCAGCAAACTGACCAAGTCGGTCTCTGCACCGCAGATAAACAGCCCTGAAGACACTGAGGAGGACCATGTGCTGCTCAACCAGGAAACGGATAATCATAGCTTAGTGCAACAACAGGATTCATTGAAGATCAACTGCTCTTCTTTGAACAGCAACCTGGATTTGGAGCAATCTGAATCATCTCTATTAGACCCGAGTTCAATGGAAAATCTTGGCAATATCCTCAAGGAGAATATTAACTCTGAAAAGTCAAACCCTCCACAGTACCTGTCAGAGACATACAGCACCAAGTCGGTGTTAAGTGGTGTGTCTGATGTGCTGCTTTTACAAGTGTCTGTAGAGAGCCCTCATGTGAAGGAAAGCGCCGTTATTGGCAGCCAAGGGGAGAATATGAACCATCAAACACACATCAGTGGAGTAAGCGCCTCAGTGGAGGATGTGCATCTCGTTGAAACGGAAGCAGTGCCCTGCAGCTGTGGAAACAAACCATGTGTGCATAAAAGTCCAGCAGCTCACGAGAGAATTAACACTGGAGACGAGTGCCTGCGTTTCCATCAGACCGAACTGCTTAGAGTTAGGGACCAGGAGTGTCTGGATCCCTCTCAAACACCTCGAGGGTTTCAACACACCAACGGCCTCCCCAGCAGTACCACCAAACAGAGGCCGAGTGACCTTACAGGGCTGATAGCCAATGATATTGCATCACCTGTTGACCTCATTGGGATATTAGCCAGTGAGAAGGAGCCTTTAGACTGCCAGACCAAGCCCTCTAAGATCCCAAACTCCGGGCTGGCCTTCATGAATAAGAAGATGGTGGAGGTGGTGAACATGTCAGTGTCCTGTGCCCCGACCTGCCTGCCATTTTCTTCTGCTCTGAGAGACTCTCCGTCCGTCAGTGGAATGTCCCCTCGCCAAACTACCTCACCTATCACCCATCAGCCCCTGGGCTCCTTTGGTATAATATCCTCGTCTTCGCTCAATCCCCTGAACATGGACGACGAGACCAATGAACGAATGCTAAAGTGAGTTTATGTTTTAGCTCAGCGTGTTAGAAAACGACAAATTGAGCTGTACATGTGTTTTAAACCCCAATTTAAATCACATAGCATGTTATTTCAGCTTCACCATACAGGTCTGCTTTGCGAATCAAACTTCATTTGGTCCCTTGAGAAAAGTACTAAAAATGAAGAAATGTATATATGTCTACCTTCCTACGTCTGTGCATGAACAAGCAGAATGACATTGCCTCTCTGTGACACTGACTAACAGCCAGACAGCAGCCTGCTACACAACACAAAAAGAGCCACAGACTTAAAACTGCAACCCACACAATCTTTCTAGCTAGCATTAGCTTTTTAGTAGGCAGAATATCATTGCATCTCTATGACACTAACAGCCAGACAGCAGCCTGCTACACAACACAAAAAGAGCCACATAGGCTACTTAGAACTGCAACCCACACAAGCTTTTTAGCTAGCATTAGCTTTTTAGTAGGCAGAACATCATTGCATCTCTGTGACACTGACTATCAGCCAGGCAGCAGCCTGCTACACACAAAAACAAAAGACAGACTGTGAACTGCAACCCACGTTAGCTTTCTAGCAGGCAGAATGTCATTGCATCACTGTCTACGTAGACAGTGGTGGTGGTGGCGGTGACAATGACTAACAGCCAGACAGCAGCCTGCCTGCTACACACAATAAAAAAGCCACAGACTGTGTGAAATGCAACCTACACACTACCACTCAAATGTCTGGGGGGAAAGTGCCAATATTTAAAAAACTTCCAACTGGACTGAAAGCCAATAGTCTGATGGCCCGTTATCCCCCCCCCCCCTTTGTTTTTTAACTTAGTTCACAGAAGAGCTGTGAGAGTTAAATATCAGCTGAAAGGCAAACAAAGTCATGTTATGATTCATATGTTATCGGTTTAAAATTGAACAGATTTGTTTGCCAACAGCTTATATTTACCTGCAAATGTCAACATTGATCAGGTTAGACCAATTTAGTTATGACGCGGTATGACAGACAGTAATACAACTTAGAGGAGCTACATGTAAGGCTATGGGACTTTTTGTTTAAAGCTATAGTGCCTAGTTTCTGTCGTCCCCATGAGGAATTCTAAGTAGTGACAATAAAACTGTCGGCACGTCTACATGATAGAAGCCTTCAGTGATCACGCGCCCCCCTCCTCCAAACAGTTGCTAGTAGCCAAGGAGGACACGGAGGATTAAAGAAACATGAACTCTTCAGAAGAGGTCATTGCCTTCACTCTAGTTTCTGCACGCAAAAGTCGCCGGACAATCTTCGGTAACACTTTACTTGAAGGTATCGACATAATCATGACATGACACTGTCATAACTATGACATTACACTGTCATGAACGTGTCATAAACGTGATAAACAAGTCATAAACGTTTATGATTTCTGTCATTAAGTGTCATTCGGTTTTTGTCATGACAAGTTTGGGTTGTCTTGATTATGACAAGTTGACATTACATTTCTTTGGCGTGTCCTTATTAAGACAACTTGACAGTAAACAGGATGACATTATGTCAAGTTGTCATGACAAAGACATCCTCTGGTGAGGTCATCCTGGTTAATGTCAAGTTGTCATTACAAAGACTTCCCAAACAAATTGAATGTCAACTTGTCGTGACCAAGACAACTTCTGGTAATGCCACTTTGATTAATGTCAACTTGTCATAATCAAGACAACCCAAACAATGTCAACTTGTCATGACAAAAACCGAATGACACTTTTATGACTTGTTTATAATGTTTATGACATGTTCATGACAGTGTCATGTCATAGTTATGACAGTGTCATGTCACGATTATGTCAATACCTTCAAGCTGGAGCTGATAGTCTTAATTAGCTTTGTAGCAACTCATTTGGCAATGGCTTGAATGTTACGGACGTTCATTAATATCAAAAAGTTATGCGCTAAAGCTTTAACTAGAAAGTGGGCAAATGTGAAATGAAATTAATCAAATAAAAAAGAATGCGAGTGATTCACCTCTAAGAGATGCACTTTAAGTGTTATACAAACCTTTCTGTCAAATGACATCTTAGATCAGCATTTCATGTGTATAACTAGGGCTGCATAATTACGGTAATCGCAATTTTATCGAAATCACAGTATGGACTGGTGCAATATCCAAATCACAGTGCAACACACAACACGTGTCAAGCCATTCTGAATTAAGTATTGTGGTGCTGCAGAGAAGTCGCGGGCTACAAATCCTATCCTACAGACTCTTTCTTTCGTAAAGATCCTCACAAAAATCACACTTATAATCATCATTTTTTACTTTTAATATTTTCCATTGAAAATGAGAATAATGATACAAAAATGATCATTCCCTCCAATATCGTAAATCATATCGCAATATCAGTCAAAAAAACTATCGCAACTAGGCATTTTCCTCATATCGTGCAGCCCTATGTGTAACTAAGATTGTACATTATTTACTAGTTTTTTTTTTTTTATTTACAATTTATTGCTAACATACAGAATATAATCTCTTATGTTTTTTTTTTTTTCTCCAGTTTCTACAAAGCCAAAGAGGACCTGCTCAAAGAGTTGAGCTTTGAGGCCAGCTTGTACAGCGACCTTCCTCTCCTGGCATCAGATCTGCCCTACTTCCCGCCTGAGGAGGATGATGAAGAGTTTGACGATGGCATACACCTTGTGGTTTGTGTCCACGGGCTTGATGGTAAGGCTGCATACAGCGGAAGGTTCTGGTTCACTGCGGTCCAATTCCACCGCAAGAATGTAAAAGCTATTCCTGGCCTGGTTAGCTCAGTTGGAAGAGCAGGCGCACATATAGAGGAGAATTACTCCTCGACGCAGCGGCCATGGGTTCAACTCCGACCTGCGGCCCTTTGCTGCATGTCATTCCCCCTCTCTCTCCCCTTTCATGTCTTCAGCTGTCCTGTGGAATTAAAAGGCCTAAAATGTAGGGCTGTGCAATTAATCGAGATTATGATTTTGGCTCCCAATGATCACAAAAACAGAATAATCGAGAAAAACAATTATTTAGCTCATTACGTTTTGCAAGTAAACTCTTATTTTTCTGTTGTGTTCTGAAAAAAAAAAAAAAAAAAAAAAAATGTAGGAAAAGTATTAAGGCAAATTTCACAGTTGTTGTTATTTAACTGTTTCCACTGTTTTTTAAATTCAATAATGGCAACATCTTTCCAGTCATAATTGTGTTAAATTATTGTGATTTCAATATTGACCGAAATAATCTTGATTATATTTTTTTCCATAATCGAGCAGCCCTACTAAAATGGCCCCCAAAAATAATCTTTTAAAAAAAAGAATGTAAAAGCTATTAAACAGACACAACTACAGCATACTGTACATCCTTGTTTAATTTTTATTTTAGTGTCCTATTAGCAGGGGCGATTCCAGGATTTCTGTCTGTCTATCTGTCTATCTATCTATCCATCCAGAAACTGTGTATAATTTCCTCTTTGCTTCCAGGAAACAGTGCAGACCTTCGTCTGGTGAAGACTTTCATTGAGTTAGGACTGCCAGGGTCCAGGCTCGACTTCCTCATGTCTGAAAGGAACCAGGTAAATTCGTAGATGACATGACGGCAATGGGAGCAAATTGATTACCTGTGCTGTACCGGCTGTCACATTTTCTGAAAGTGCTTTTAGGCAATATGTGGAGCGCTGACGGCCGTGCTTTTCTTTTGCCGTTTCCAATGCAGACCGACACGTTTGCAGATTTCGACACCATGACAGACAGGCTGCTGGACGAGATCATTCAGCATATCCAGCTCTACAATCTCACCGTAGGCAGGATAAGGTCAGTCGCTCAGCTTTAATGCTGTGCAACACACACATTACTGACAACTCTGCTTGTGATGGACTTTGATTCATAATTTTGGGACAGAACATGGGGACAATCGTTAACTTTAAGTAGCATTTTCTTTGGACGCCAGATGGCAGCAGAGACTGCACATTGATACTTTGACTCAGCATGAGTGCTTTAACTCATGAGAATCACTGTTCCATGATAATATATGGACTGTACAAACTTCAAAATGGATAAGCGGCACAAAATGGATGAAAAGCTCTTATCATACAGTGCCAATACGTTGCTGACTTTCACTTGATAGACTGTAGTCCTTTATGCGGCAGTGTGTTGTCTAGTTCCCATCAAATTAAGCTATTCATCTTCCTGCCTAATTGCCCTCGATGTGCCAATTTGTTTTTTTGTCAGAAGTTTTCTAACCCAAGTTTGTTAACTCTCTTTATTGTGGCGTATTCTCTAGAGAGTAAGTATCAAAGACAAAAAAGCATTGGAGTGCCACAACAGCATCTGGCTCTTTCCACATTACTTCTATATTTAGTCTGGGAGGAAACAGATGAAAAGGAGCCGACATGTTAATGAGGGATTTGGGGTAAAGCTGTAACAGTACAGTAATTAAACTAAGTGACAGACATATAGCTTTATGAATCTAATATTTCCCTGTGCTGGGAAGACCATTCATCTGTGTGGTATGTGTCCTCTATGTTAGCATCATTAACTTGTCATTGCCTTTGAGAATGTTTTAACATTTAACAACTTAATGATTTTTTTGTAATTACTAATGTTAAAATCTCCAAATAGCCTCAGCTGCAGTGGCGGAATGCAACTAAGTAATTTACTAAGTATTAAAGGTCCCACGGCATGGTATTCTTTGGATGCTTTTATATAGGCCTTAGTGGTCCCCTAATACTGTATCTGAAGTCGACTTTATATAGACCTTAGTGGTCCCCTAATACTGTATCTGAAGTCTCTTTTATATAGACCTTAGTGGTCCCCTAATACTGTATCTGAAGTCTCCTTTATATAGGCCTTAGTGGTCTCCTAATACTGTATCTGAAGTCTCTTTTATATAGACCTTAGTGGTCCCCTAATACTGTATCTGAAGTCTCCTTTATATAGACCTTAGTGGTCCCCTAATACTGTATCTGAAGTCTCCTTTATATAGACCTTAGTGGTCCCCTAATACTGTATCTGAAGTCTCTTATATAGGCCTTAGTGGTCCCCTAATACTGTATCTGAAGTCTCCTTTATATAGACCTTATTGGTCCCCTAATACTGTATCTGAAGTCTCTTTTATAGAGACCTTAGTACTTTAATAATTTAAGTACATTTTCCTGACGATACTTACAGTGTGGTATTAGCACTTTTACTTTAAGTAAAGGATCTGAGTACTTCTTCCACCACTGCTCCGCTGGAACCAATTCCTCCATACAGAAGAGTCTATAATAAGATATTGCACAGTGTCATAGGTCAGCAGTGTTGGAGGCACTGTTTTTTTCCCAGCCGCCCACTCCAGTTGAGCTCTGAAAGTTATTTGTCTCCGGCCAACAGCTTCATCGGCCACTCTCTGGGGAACGTCATCATTCGCTCTGTGCTGACGAGGCCTCGCTTCCGCTGCTATTTGCCCAAACTGCACACTTTCCTCTCACTGTCAGGCCCCCACTTGGGAACGCTGTACAACAACAGCACATTGGTCAGCACAGGTGAGTTGTTTGCTCCTCAGCAGCATCTTTCATCTTAGGGTGTTTTCACACTTGGTCCGTTTCAGCCCTCCAAAAGAACTCTTAGTTAGTTAGTTTTTGCACACATGTGAACACTCCAAAAAGGGACTCGGACCCCTCTGGAACGAACTCTCCAAATACTGTTCGCTTCAAGTCCGTGTTGTGGTTCTCTTCACCGGACATTGTGAACACAACACGCTTCAGGCACGTTTTACCTTCCGCCTGTGTATTATAGCCCTGAGGCCCCATTAGAGCTGAAGTGGACTAGAAAGAGAACGGAGTCCTCTCTCAAGTAAACTGACAATGTGAACACAAAAAGAACTGAGTCCCTTTGACGTTGGTCCACATTTTGGTTCACTTTAAGGGGGCTTTCCCACCTGCCTCATTTAGTTTGGTTGAATCAGGCTAGAGTTCCCTTTTCCCCCCTTGGTGCAGTTTGTTTGGGCAGGTGAGAACACGGCAATCGCACTCGGGTGCGCACACCAAAAGCGGACCAAACAAGCGTAACGAGACCTGCTTGATGTCTCGGTACGCTTTCAATCAAACTCTGGAGCAGTTAGTTAGCAGTTTGTGGTGAGAACGTGATCCGACCTCGAACCGCACCAGCTACTGTATGTGTATTCCGCAAGTCTGAGCTAATGTCTCCTGTAGTCAGGTGTGGTTAGCAATCTGCGATGCGGCAGAACATGCAAACTGTGGCACCTTGCAGTTTCTCTCTGACAAAAACAGACTGCGGTCAAGCTCGCCGTCACTCGCATTTCCGTGGTCAGACCAGCAGTGGCTATAGTTGGAGACAGACGCCGGCACAGCAGAGCGAAAGTCTCGGTGACTATGTCTGATTATTTAAATGAAATGAGCTGGTTTGACCATGGAGATGCAATAGACCTTTTTCACAGCAGACATGTTGACAACATTGACATAAATATAATGGACCAATAGACCCCGTTGCTCTGGACGGAGACCAGTGAAGGCTATTAGAAGCACTTTTCCGGTGATCTCTTCCTTTACTGAGCAGCCTCCAACTGACAGAGACAACGTAAATGTGACGTGAGCAACATGTCTGAAAGTTGTAAGTCTTCTGGTAGCTGTGACAAGAGAAATCTCAATCATTTCCAATCTTACAGAGACGGAGAGTGTAGGTATATGTAAGGAGATAACATAAGCACAGGCTAATTATTGCCAACTAACAT
This sequence comes from Perca flavescens, assembly GCF_004354835.1. Taxonomy (NCBI): domain Eukaryota; kingdom Metazoa; phylum Chordata; class Actinopteri; order Perciformes; family Percidae; genus Perca; species Perca flavescens. Next base: position 27,607,024 of record NC_041344.1, read on the forward strand.
GCTAGTTAACATTAGTAATTAAACCTAAACAGCTAATGTAAGTTGAAACTGCCTGCAAGCTTCTCCTGTACTATACGGTAATTCCTCTACTGTGCGACAGTAAGTCACTTGGTTATGACACAATCATTAGCTTATTTTTACAAAAACGTCTGCTACAGAGCCATAACGTGAGGTACAAGGTAATGTAGCCTTTTATACATTGTCGTGTTTCTTTAGAAATAAACATCGGACAAATAGAGTCTTTAAACGCTTCAGATGTAAAGTTATTCGCAGTCAAGTGAAAAAAAAAAAAAAAAATGGCGGTCAGTGAAATGCTAACAAGAGGTGATCGCTTTGTAGCAACAAAATGGCGCCATCGGAGGTTTGCGTTCTGAAGCGAAGCTTACCCCCTTGGTTGACATGACATAGCAGGAAAAGCACAGGTGTATTCAAAACCATTAATGATGGCTACATTCCACTTAGGAGAGGCCCTGTTATGTTGCATGCTGACTCACTGAAATAGCTTACTGGGACACTTGATGGAACTGAGCCATCGTAAGGTGATCAATTTCAGCTGTGCTTTTCCTACTATGACAAGTCAAAATGTCTGCTGTGAAAAAAGGTCCATAAAATATTCACAAGTCCGGAACACAGGACCTTCTTCCTGTATTGACTTTCTTGCTCCCGCCCCCCGACACATCCGACCAATAAGCGGAGTGAGGGTTCTTGCGTCATTTGTAATGACGCGTTTTGTTTACGCTTGGATCGTTGCAGGTGTGAAACCAAACTGAACCAAACTCATCAACCGATTCAGACCAAAGCAAACAAACTATAGTGGTTCGTTTAAAAAACACTATATGTGAAAACACCCTAAGAATATCGTGCATACTGCTCTGCTTCTATGCAAGGTGTCAAAAAAGCTGGGCTCCTGATTGATTTTGTGTGTGTGCGTGTGTGTGTGTCTGTCTGTTTGTTTCTAGGCCTGTGGTTAATGCAGAAGTTAAAAAAATCTGGATCCTTGCTGCAGCTCACCTTCAGAGATCACGTTGATCCACGGAAAACATTCCTCTATCTCCTGAGTCAGAAGCCAGGTATTGTCTCAAAGCGGATAAATACTGTATATAACAGAGAGTGCATGGACAGCCTCACTTTACAGACTCTTACTCAAAAGGCTTTTTTTTCTTTTCAAATATTCATGAAAATGTTTGTCATCTTGTGTTTTTTTGTCAATTTTTATTTTCTTTTGTACGCGTCATCTCGCTAACACTCAAACCCCCGCCAGCGAGCTGCGAGAGGCCTCCCCACTGTTTGAGTGGAACAAAGCAGTCGTTTGTCACACAGGCTTGAAGACGATAAGCCTGAACACAGTATTTTACCCCTCCAGAGCTGTGGCAGGCTGACAAAATGATCCAAACCCTGTCATTGGAAACCCACCAGCGCACTTTCTTAAAAGCACACTGACAGCAGACTTGAGAAAAAAACAAAAAAAACACGGTTATATCGTATCAAGCCTGTCATTTTACTTTGTGATTGTACTTTGCGTTTTTTACAACCAATTCACCCTCCTTTTCTCGGTATTCCGTGCACGCACACACACACACACACACACACACACACACACACACACACACACACACACACACACACACACACACGCACTCGCGTGCACGCATTTACTCATTTGTTTTGTTACCTTTTAGGGCTCCAGTTCTTCAAGAACGTGGTGTTGGTGGCGTCTCCGCAGGACCGTTACGTTCCTTTCCACTCTGCCAGAATAGAGATGTGCAAAACTGCTCTTAAAGACAGGACCACAGGTCAGAAGTGCATGCATTAATGCTCTATTTGATTCTCTTCCAATATTCTCAGAAAAAAAAATATTTGTTTTATTTTCTCAATATCTGTGCAAGTACTGAGTACCAATCCTATACCAGTGTGTCTGTGTGTCTGTGGAACTAACTAGCATCATTTAAAGGGACACTACGTAATTTTTTTGAAAGAAGAAATAAAACATCCTTCCTCTTTCATATTAAAAGTCAAACTAATGAGCAATAAAACGCACCCTTGCTCAATTTAATGTGCCTATTGGTTTTGCTGCTATAGCTGTATTTGGTCTCGTATGACCAGTAGGTTATGGTGGCTAATGTTAGCAAGCTTCAGATAGATATTGCTGTGTAACTCATGTTACTGATTGAGTACGCTGACTCAGTAATCTGTCAGTAGTACGGCTTTTAACTACCGGTACACTTTTTTTAGCATATACTGTACCATTCTTATTCTTTATTTATAAAGGACAACACACATTAATCAACATTTCTGTAAATGTGCCAGTGTTAGCCAGCCAATTTTCAACAGTAGTCCTTTTGGCCAGATGATTTTAGAACATTAGCCCATTATTGCCACATGTGACCACAATGGCCGTTGTTTAACAAAAGCTACAAAGAGCGTTCTAAGTGTAATGTAACATGAGGGCTCCTTAACTTTAATGCCACTTTGTAACTACAGCATAAGTGGATACACCAACATTCTTTTAGGCCAACCTGTTCTCATTCCCAACTTGTCAAATACTGGCGCTTGGTCAGTTGCTCTCAGTGTCAGATACCGACGCAAAAATCACCCTTTAGCGTCTGTATGGAAGGCACTGCTGGACCGTGGCGCTGTAAGATGACGTAGCATTAAAAGTGACAACGGCAGCGAGTAGTGTGAAAGAATGAAAGAATTTTCTTAAGCAGGTAGGTTGGGGTGGTGGATGGGCCGAACAACTTTCACCCAGGAGAGCTTGGTTTGTGTCCCGTTCTTGTCCCGCGTGTCACCGAAACGTACATTTTGTAACCCCGCCCATGCTTTTTTCCTAAACCCAACAGTCCCGTTCTTTGGCGCAAAATTGGTCCCGAGCCAGAGCGCCAAAAAGTGACGCAGAGAGTCCGGACCAAGCGCAAATTAGTTGAAAGCCCCACTGTAACTGAGATGCTTAAGGGGTCTTTTGCAGGGGGCACCTGACCAAGCGTCAAATGTTTTTTTTATTTTCCAAGGTGTATATGCATTAACCAGCAGGCGGTTAGCTTAGCTTAGTTTAAAGACTGGAAGCAGCTAGCCTAGCTCTGTCCGAAGGTAAAAAAAAAAATGAAACATACAAAACACAGTTGAAGAAGTAGGACTCACCATAACTTTTAACATTTTTGCACTGAAGGGCCCGTGTACACTGAGATGATTAACAACCTCCTGCAGCCACTTGTGGAAGCTAAAGAGTGCCGGCTCATCCGCCAGAATGTGTTTCACGCTCTGCCCAACACAGCCAACACCCTGATCGGCCGCGCCGCCCACATTGCTGTCTTGGACTCTGAGCTTTTCCTGGAGAAGTTCTTCTTAGTGGCAGGGCTCAACTACTTCAAGTAAAAGGTGCTAGTACCGCAGGCTTACAGGACAGAAGCTGTTGGTGGTGGTGTTGCTGATGGAGCGGATTTGGAGAATAAGGTCTTCATCTTCACTTTGTACAGTATATTCAGTGTATATATTCCCTGGTATCAAACAGGCAAGGGCGTGTATATCTCATTTGTTAGGATTGTTAGCAGCTGTTATTAAAGGATCCATGTATTGTGACTGTTTCAAAATGCTAACTCAGAAGTCTGAGTTTGACGTGTAGCCATGCAAAAGAAAACATCTGTCATCCATCACAGGATTGATTGGAGATGTTTTATGGCCTTAATAATAACCATAGCCAGCCAGAACACTAACAGATGCTAATTGTGGTCAAAAGCATTTAACTACTTTCCCTTTAGAGTTGGTTGAAAGCCTTCAGTATTGCCGGTTGATTGAATTCTTCTTTAAGGGTTACACCGACGATCTATCCGTAGAACCGAGGCAATAGACAGGCAGCGTTTAACCCCTTGATTGTACATGAAGTATTTTGTTGTACAAAACCTGTGTTCCTTCATACAGAAATTAATATATTGTTTAAAAGTATTTATTTTTTATCTGCTCATGTATCTACAGCGTAAGTCTATCTTAATGTGATCTTTTGTGTGTTGTTATCATGAAATATATCAAATGAAAGTAGGCTGAAGTGTTAACCCATATAACACCAATAATTCAGTATAGTCAGTCCCTTCAGAAAGACGTGATTATGCGATCGCATAATTCAACGCATAATCAGCCAAAGTCCGCATATTTATGCGGGGCCCGCATTTTTTCAAATACGCCGCACTTTCGCCGCATAAATTACGATTTCCGCGCAAAATATGCGGGGCTTGCATGATTTCATAATCCCCGCATTTTCGTTGCAAAAAAAGTCACATATACAGTATCTTAGCAGAAAGTTGAAAACGTTGCGTTTACTTCACACAAGAGCAGCCATTTTCCCCTGTTGCCATGGGAACGTTATGAAGTGACGTAATTACGCGACGTGAACATCATCGAAAAGCAGGGTGTACACTTTCTCTTTTTCATCAAACCGCAGTTTTTGCAAGTTCCCGCAATTTCATTGCATAAAATTGCATAAATATCCTGCATATTCCATCGCATTTTTTAAGAAAACGTGCCGCATAAAAAAGGATTTTTGCCCGCAACAATCACAAAAAAACTTTTTCTGGAAGGACTTTATAGTGGATATTGACCTTTTTCCCCACATTAACTACAGTCTAACTCATTGATCCTGATTAGTTCAGTATAAGGCTCAGTATAAATGGGCAATACGGTATCTTTGTATTGGCTCTACCTGCTGTATTAGCCTTTACTTTTTATTCAATTGTTTGCACTAATTGATTGACTAAATGTATTTATTATTGCTAATTTTCCCTGCACTCCTAACTTAAGGTTAGCTGATGCTACTCTTCCACTGCTTGTCAAGCTTTCCAGACCCGCATGGCACATACAGTTTATGGTCATAACTCAAATACACTCAAATTTGTAGTCATTTTTAAAACAATGGGTACTTGAATTAAGAGACAAAAGCAGGCTTGTTATTTTTTTTTTTATGAAAACAGTTGCTGTAGCTGCATGTCGACTATATCAGCTTACAGAGAATGTGAAGTTGTCGCCACGGTCATGCTGTGTTGAATTTTGGTACAGGGCCGCCATTTCGTGAGGACACGATCTGTTTCCATGTGCCTGCTACGGAAGTTACCTGCTTACTGTGTTTTGTTTGGCTAAAAGTTGTTTAAAGTTGTCGATTCTTTTGATAAGCTATCCCACAGTGTTGAAGCAAATCTACAGCATTATAACACAATAACAATTAATATACATGACTTATTTCCATTTTGTTCCTTAAATCATGGAACATGGAGACAGAAAACAGGCCTACCGATATAATTAACAGCAAATATGCTATACGTATAATGGGAACGATGCCCATTATCCAAGACTATACAGTACAATCTTATGGTCTAATGACCGTCACTTTCTTGATGAGCCGTTTTAAATTGTAGATTAAAATTATCTACACAAGGATGGATTTCATAAGGCGCTCATAATTTTTAAAATGGTTTAAATCAGGGGTGTCATTGCTTTTGTTTTCCGGAAAACTGCGTAACATGGACCCACTACCAAGATTCTCCCTCACACACACACTGTCATTTTCTATAAACCAACTTCAATATGATGCATGATGATGATAGCAGGGAAGCACCGCCGTAGCAGACACTGTCTTATGTTCTTTTAACATGCATACGATGCCATATTTTGATCATCACATTGGCTAAATCATGTCGTTTCTCCACAACCTTTGCTGTCACATTCAAGCGTGACACAAGCAATGTCGTTTTCCAGCAAATTGGTGAGGACTGTTCCCTCATCACTGAGCTGTCCATCAAATGATGTTTACATTTTGACATTAGAGAACTGTTATCGTAGTGTTGCCACAGACGTCTCATATCCAGCAACGGTTGCTGGATATGAGCTGCATATGTAGTTATGTACATACAGAGAGCTATATTTAACCTTTGCACTGGTTTGACGCTAAGTGCACTTTATTGACAACCTTGAATCAACCTCCGCTAGCTTTACAAAATCCAAACAGCTATTTTTTACATGCACTGCTTCTTTAGATCTGAAGGTCGCATCCTGCATGGGTTGTAAAAACTGACCACGGCTGTCCGTTTCGGCCATTCGAGCATTGTACTAGTCCCCTGCAATTCATTAATTTTAATCGGGATTACGATTTTTTTTCCGGCTCCTAATGATCACTAAAACAGAGAAATCGAGAAAAACGATTATTTTGCACATTATGTTTTGCAAGTAAACTCTTATTTTGTCTCGTGTTCTGAATGGAAAAAACGGGAAAAGTATTATTATTTCACAGTTCGAGGTGTTTTCACTCTTGATTTATGTAACCGTTTTACTGATCCTTAGATTGAATGATTGCAACATCTTTTCCCAAAAGTCAATGAGTAATCGTGTTTTCAATATTGACCAAAACAATCGTGATAATAATTTTTTTCGCCATAATTGAGCAGCCCTACTAGCTTTACAAAATCCAAATAGCTATTATTCTTCTGAAGGTTGCATCCTGCATGCATTGTAAAAACTGACCACGGCTGTCTCTCTCTGCCATTCAAGCATCGTACCGTCTTCAAAGAGTACAATAGATTCTCCTCCGGAGCTGTTGCTGCGGCGCTGCACAGTAAGCAGTGTGTCACCGTGATTGACTGTAATCAAATGGGCTCCTTCAGGACGCAGAGATCGTTCTCTAAACGCCACTGAGCAAAGCTGCGTAAGCAGTCTGTGGGAGCTGCCGTGCATCATGCATCATTTCTCAACACGAACACACACTGTATATGGATGAGGCTTGAGCTTGTTTGCGTTTAGGGCCACGCGTGTTTACCCAACGGGGTCAGCGGGGGAATCGATGGAGGGAAAAACTGTTTGTGGCATTGAGATTGGCCCCCTTCAAGGGCAAATGCAGGTCTGAAATTGTTTCATGAGATGGATGGCTACGTGTGGAAGGTTTCACTTGAAGGCCCGGTATTAGTAGGGGTGTAAACCGCACGTTTTATCACCATACGATACTGTATCAATTCTTTGATACAAAACTATACACTATTTACTGATATCACAAAGTCGGCCGTGATAGGATTTCGATTTGATTCAATTCAGGGCCCTAGGACCGAGACGATACATAAGCCTATTTAAACGCAATCCGTTACATTTATATATATATTTACAAAGAGCAACTAAAATGTGATTTTTTTTGGAATTCCATTGCTAAGCTCTTCCAGACATTTAAATTAAAAACAAACTCCTCTTTTTCATAAAAAGAATAAATGGAAAGCAGGAATTTCAAAATAAAGGCGCATGTTAAAGATGAAGATATGTATCGTGTTTTCCCTGTGTATCGATAATATCGGATCGTTCGAGTTTGAACCGATATATCGACCCAGATCAATGTATCGTCAAACCCCTGGGAATAAGTTCAGAGAGAATTGCATCTACATTACAAGTCCTCCAAACCTTAAGATGATACGAGTTGTTTGTTCCTACCCTCTAATACGACTGCTTGCTCTTGAGGGAATTACTGTAATTGTTGGAATTGTTGGGGCTTTGTAAATTATAGAGTGTGGTCTAGACCTACTCTATCTGTAAAGTGTCTCGAGATAACCTATGTTATGATTTGATACTATAAATAAAATTGAATTGAATTAATACGACCCACAGGAGCGTTGCATAAATTAGCGGTAGCAGGAATACAACCTCTTATCTAAACCGGAGAACGTCGGTCACGTTTTTGAACATAAAGGTCGCGATTTTAAACACGTCTTTAACGTTGTGAAATGGTTGCAGGTCATGTGGTGACACCAAAACTACTTGGTTATGTTTAGAAAAAGACTGTGGTTTGGGTTAAAAAAAAAAAAAAAAAAAAAATCACACGTTCCTTTACTTCCGGTTACGCCTGTGGTGCTGAATGTGGCGTTCGTAAAGTTACAAAAAACACTGGCCACCGTCACAGTTTGGTTATGTTTAGGCACCAAAACTAACTACGAAGTTTTAAAAAATGGTCGGGATTTTGGGTTAAAAAAAAAAAAAAAAAAAAAAAAAAAAAGGACAGTAGTTCACTTCCTTAAGGTTACGCGGAAATTCGGCGCTCTTATATTTCGTCGCATTACGCCTTGCTTTGTTCCTGCCACGCGAAACGTAAATATGGGTCGGAATTTCTTGCTGCTTGTACAAACAATGTCTGCAAGCGGTTTTGTTTTCGGGGAGGAGAGTCTCCTACATTACGCTGATCTCCATGCTGTAGTGATAGAGACATTTTTTTCATTTGAATGACTAATGTGTGACTAAATGTGTCTCTGAGAATGTCTGACTGAGAGTGAATTTAGAGGTGATCCATAAATCCAATAGATCCTTGCAAGTGCTGTCAACCTTCAAAACTAGCTGACTTGAACCTTTTTGTATTTGATTGCCCTTTACTGAGAGTCCTGTTTGTGTGCGTGTGTGTGTGCGTGCATGTGTGCGTGTGTGTGCTATCAATATTTGCTCGTTCATGGAACATCCTTCATGCGTTTGAACTGAATGTAAAAAAGAAAAAAAAGAATTACTTCACTGTGAGGAACATGTATTTATTTCATTCTGCACTTCTTTTGCTGAATGTAAATAAAGTACAGTAAATACTACTTCATTCGTGCCAATACTACTCGAATATTTTTCTATGTTGCTGACTGTACTGTATGTATTCCTTAGTAGCTTGTGTTCTATGTAAAAATATAAATACAAACATATATATAGCATAGTATTATTATAAACTGATATGTTACAATAAAAATGTTCCTTTTGCATAATTATCTTGTTCGCCGTTTGTGCTTTCAATTTCCTGTCTGCTTCAAAACATTTTTAACTTGTTTTTATTCATTTTTATATTAGCCAGTATTCCTATCAATTATGACATTTCCCTTCTAGTTTAACCTTTTTCTATTGTAACAGACCTCAAATATTGATGGGTTCAGACAATTAATATGCAGTTTAAAAAAAAAATGGCATTTCATCTAGAAACTAAGAAACTTGATGAACATTTTCTTGGACTGGGTAAAATATCAACATTCTAAATGAACTTAATTTGCACATATCTTCACTGGAGAAAACAGGATTTCATTTTCAGTCTAGACCAGTGGGTCTCAAACGTTTTTTTCAATAATGTACCCCTTAAGAATTGTTTCTTTAAGCCAAGTACCTCCTGACCCTTTTTTTCTTCATCGTTTTGTTCATTGATATTAATTTGATATAGGGCATACATGGGTCAGCAGTTTGCAAGTTTCATTTCCAGACAGATACATGTGCATAGGTAAATACCTCTATACATGGAGAGATAGTAATAGTGATAATAACTATTACATGGATGGTATCTTTAAAAGGTCCCACGGCATGAAAATTTCACTTTATGAGGTTTTTATTACGGAGTGTCTATTTGCACCCCCGGTACGAATAGCCTCGGCCACACAGCTGAGCTATTCACACCCTGTGATGTAACAACAAAAACACGTTGCTCGCGTGCTCCGAAATCATGGCGGACGTTCATCTTTCATGACCGCAAAAACTGGCATATTAGGAAAGTTTTGTCTCTAAAGTTTATAACAATTAAATTTCTAGTGGAAAATGGATACTACAGTTGCGCTGTATTCAGTGAAAGCATACAACTGTTGGTTTGTTAGTATCTATTTGTATACAGTACGGTTACCTAGCAATTGAGGCTTGAAGAAAGCAAGGGGTAAACAGTTATTCAACATTCTGTAAGAACTGCTAGGTGAGTGGTTAGAACGCTTACCCTTGGTATGGGAGTTAGGAGTTTGATTCCCCTGTGAGGTGATTTGGATTGGATAATTTGCATGCAATTGCGCAATTTTTTTTGCAGGGTGGTAGGGGAAGACTCATGAATATGTCTGCTCTGGTTGGGTTGGTTAGGTTTAGGCAAGAGGAGTGGGATTGGTTATGGTAAAAATGTCAGGGCGATAATATTCCAAAAAGGTATAATAGATGTAGTATGGATAACTGTGTGTAAATATAGTGTTATAGGCCAAGGTACTGTAAATGTACAGGGGTACAAATAGCATACATTGATATTTGTACCAGACGGCTGTGTGCACCGGCGGGGTACAAATAGCATTCATTTCTAATTGCGCCAGGGTATGAATAGCATACACTGCTAATTGTACCAGGGGTGCAAATAGCCTCACCCTTTCTATTATGCGTTCCCCCAGCCTGCCTACGGTACCCCCAGTCGCTAGAAATGGTGATAGGTGTACACCGAGCCCTGGGTATCCTGCTCCGCCTTTGAGAAAATGAAAGCTCAGATGGGCCAATCTGGAATCTTCCCTTTATGACGTCATAAGGGGAAAGGTTACCTCCCTTTTCTCTGCTTTGCCCGCCCAGAGAATTTGGCCCACCCATGAGAAAGAGAGACATCATGGCTTTCAAAAGAGCAAAGTGGCAGTTGGTCAACTGTATACAATATACGTATGTAAGTAGGGGTCCCTGCTCTGTCTGTCTTTCAGCCAAGGGGTCCATGGCCTAAAAAACATTGAAGACCCCTGCTCTAGCTGCAGGTAGACCGGTCCCAGCCAGGCTGTCACCCTGTAAGTGCCAGCGTCCCTAAGTGGTGCTTGTGCCGTGTGCAGGTATTTGGCAGTTTCCTGGCTCCCTGAGCCGCAGGGTCCACAGAGGCAGATTTGTCACGGCCTTTAACTTCTGTCTGTGTATATTCTATTAACGAGCCCTGTTGTGGGACAACAATGACTCGCCATTTGTATTGTCGGTCAGTGACACACGCAGTAAACGAATCATAGCAGCAATCCCCCACTGACGCCCCATTTCAACTGCATCAATTTATGACTTCCAGGTTTTGGGATACCCCAGAGCTATAAATCTAGGCCACAACAATCCATACTCAATTTGATTTCAGGGTGTTCTTTCTCATTCCGCCGTCCATTTGTCACTGCATGTTGAACTCACGATCCAACAGAGGCTAGTTGGAGTCCCTCTACTTTGCTTTTTCCTCCTTTTTTCCCCCCCTCCCTTTCCTGAAATCAATAAAGCTCATTTTTCCACACCGACCCTAAAGACATCACTCCGTCGGAGCAAACTGATGAGGGAGCCGCGCTCACACATAGTAATGCATTTCATTTTGCTGAAAGTTAACAGCAATTGGTCGGTCACATTCACTTATCATCAAAGGCAACGGAATCACGGCAAAAAAAGCAGCGCTCTTGTTTACAGCTCGGCTCTGGCACAAACGCATCCCCCCTCCGAGGCCGATCTTATTCTGCATGTGATGCTCCGCCTCGCCCGTAAAGTGGAGGGAAAATGATTTTGTCATTAAATCCATCACTCCGAGTTGATTGAAGCGGTGTTCATTCCGTTGTTTGCCTTGTGAAGGAGGGAAGCCATTAGTCCCAGAGTAATACTTTTGGGGCAGGCATCGTCAATAAGAAAGCTGCCAGTGGGAGTAATCATTGCTGCATGAAACTGTCGGTGTTGGAAGGTAATCAGATCTCACATGGTCTCATTATCTACCATGACACTAATATGCAGGATTTCACACCTAAGCATCACGAGGATAAAGCAGCACGAATACAGCAGAACCAAAGCCGCTTTGAAAGTTGTCTTTCAACCTTCATGATGTTTAGTTTTTATTTTTTTTTATCTGGTAGAGTGAAAAATGCAACAGGGGACAACGAACCGCCACAGATCTTCCTGCACAATTATGTTTGTTGGAAAATCTTTTCTTTGAAAGGCTGTTCTGACTGAGGACATCAACACCCCGGCACAAAGTGCAGTGTGTTATTATGACCAGCAGACAGTGAAGACTAGACACCTTTATATATATATATATATATATATATATATATATATATATATATATATATATATATATATATATATATATCTATATATATATATATATATATATATATATATATAGATATATATAGATATATATATATCATGTCTTATATTTTAGATTCTTCAATAATAATTCCATATGTGTTCATTCTTAGTTTTGATGCCTTCAGTGAGAATCTACGATGCAAATAGTCATGAAAATAAAGGAAACGCGTTGAATATATATATATGGCACTGCTCTATAACACAAAGTGACCATAATGGGGGGATGACAGGGATGTAAATTAATACTAGCAGTAACTGATGTTCGGCTTTCTAAACTCACTTTCTGTCCTACTTTGATAGGATGTTCAAATGGCACACTGTCTTGCCATTTGAATATCATAGTTAATTTCAAAGAAAGTCTTCAAAAACTGGAACCTGCATTGATGCTAATGAGAGAATTTTGGGTGCAATGTTTTCTGTAGACCGATAATTTTAAGACTCTTAATGAGCGTGAATTTACCATTTTGGCCAGCCCCAGTTTTGTGCCCCTTCCATTGTTCCGACAGCTGCACAATAAAATAGATTAATTACGGGAATGCCATTAGCTTTGTAGTTTTTGGTCATGAAACAAAGTATTGGGTGAATTTAAATTTTGATCTGATGACAGCACTAGATAAAAAGTATAACAGAAAAATACTTTGCACATCTATAACCTGAGACAGGTGCGTCGGAGGGGGAGGAGTAGGTCAAAAGTTGAAAAACTCCCACACCCTGTCCAACTTGGAAACAATACATTTAATTTAAAGTTCTAAAAAAATTAATCAAGGGCCAAAAACTGCAGTTATTTGAATGGCCACTTGAGGCTGGCTCCAAAAGAGAGTCAGTCCCTATAGACTTCCATGTTCCAATGTTAAAATGCCCAACTTTACAGCAGAACTAAACATGTTTACAGACTGGTACAAAAAACGGGTTTGGTCTCTATAGCCAATTTCCCCATTTATGATAACTGTAAGGGTTATATATTACTCAACCGTTTATGTTATAATAAGGCTTAAAGTTAGGCATAATTAAGGGCGTCGCAGTCTTTCAGCCACCAGGCTTCATCCAGCCTGCCTCAGCTCCACCCATGCTTCACCTTCGGTGGCAGGCAGAGTCAGGCCCTGCCTAGTCTATATCGACGACGTTTCATTTCCAGGATTGTTCAGGTGCCGCTGGAAGTTCCGCCGGATGTCCCTAATTTTCGGCCAGATGTCCGTTTCCTTCCGCTTCCTTTGTGTTGGCATTCTAAACTCCGGTGGATTCATGAGGACTATGGTTAACTGTCTCCTCAGATCTCTGCAGGGTAAATCCAGACAGCTAGCTAGCTAGCCTATCTGTCCAATCTGAGTTTTCTGTTGCACAACTAAAATAACTTTTGAACATACACATGTTCCACCAAAAACAAGTTCTTTCCAGAGGCTATTTTGCAAAGGCACCGTTGCTACGTCCAGTGCTTAGCGCCGCCCCCAGACAATTGTGATTGGTTTAAAGAAATGCCAATAAACCGGAGCATTTCTCCCATCCCGGGAATGCTGTGTGGACTAGCCAGACCCTGCTTCGCAGCGCTGGGGAGGAAGGTCTGGCAATTCGAGACTAGGCACTGCCAAGATGGCGATGGCTGGATCCGTCCACACCGACCGACAGATGAATATTCATCTGTTTGCCACACAGCTAGCATGGTTAAAATGAATGGTCAAAATCAGTGCAGCACAGGCCGAGATTTGCTGACATTTAGTCCCTAATATGTGTCAATATCAAAAAATGCCGGATCCTACACTTCCCATAATGCATCTCAATAACAACTTTTCATTATACCCTCCCTGACTGGTTAATGTCTACATCATTACAGACTATGCTCACTGCCAATGTAATAATTAATATCGTAAAAGCCCAGTTAACGAATTTGACTGTTACTATAAAACATGCTGTTTTAGACTTTACCAACCAGATATCACTCCAGCTGTTCTGAACCAGATGTTATGTTGCTGACATCCAGCCTGTTATAAAGTAGAGGACTTCCAGCTTCTTAAAAATGGAAACTTCACTCATCACTGGGATGGATTGAGATCCTCTGAGACAGAAGTCCATGTCTACGCCACAATTAGTGTCTGGCCCCCTACAGGAAATCTATCAGTGTAATCTTCACAGAAAAAGTACAATTCCAAGAGGGGCTGTAATTGGCAGAGATTTTTCTGCATATCCCAGACATGTCATGTCTTCCATCAATCTTTTTATAGCCCTTTTTTTTTTTCCTCTTTCCTTTTTGAAACCATGGTCTGTCAGAATTCATTGTGAATGAGCAATAGATGGTGGCATCTTTCATGAACGTTCACATATACTGTATGCTGCTACATATTAGGTCATAAATATTTACCTAATTTCCATCATTTCTCCCGTTTCTACACTTGCCATGCAAGGTTATTAAGCCGTGGAAAAACTTTTTTGGAAAACTAAACATTTAACCTAAGACTATATTGCCAAATAAAGTAATACAAATAAAATAAAAATGAATGCAAGTCATTTCCGTTTAAGTCGTTTAGTTTTTTTACAAAAATTTAACAGGCTTGTCATTGAAATTCCAGGTGATTGTGCTGTGACGCAATTGCTTCCCATTGGACACTAAAGTAGATCACAGATTGGACATTAGTCATCATGGCCATTCCTATAAACTATTCCAAGCAGGTATGTTGTACGTATATCTAGCTACAAATGTCTGAGACATTATCCGACCCTAAAAAAACCAACTAAAACCACCTAATTCAAAACTCTAATAACCTTGTTGCCATTGCCATTATCTGATATGAGGAGTCTCTCCAGCAGATGGTGGTACTACTCTCTGTTCACACATGTTATGTCAAACAGGCTGCAGTTCAGCAATGAAGCCATTTTGTCAGCAATGTGAGTTTGTCAGTAATATGAGATAGCACATTTACACAATGAACTTTAAGTTGTGATGTGAAGATTGTCTCGCATAATTATCGTTAGGTAGATCCCGTTTTGGCACTTTTGGAGCTGGACGGATGAGCTGCAGGACAATGTGCGTGTATGTGCGCTACAGGTAACTCTATCCGCTGCCAGGGAGCTGATGTCTAATGAGCGGAGCAGTGTGAGAGGCCCGGTACAGTGCAGAGCTATTGGCAACAACCATATCGATCCAGAGACGTTTAACATTTTCTGTAGCATCCTAACTGGCAATAAAGTGTCAAGATGCTGCCTCGTCTCTCCAGCAAGTAGTTAGGAGGACAAGGAAAAAACTTCTGATTAACAAAAGTGGGAATAGAAGGCCAAAAACACAACATCATATCGATCGATCCTAGGGCACCGGGAAGCTAGTGAGAGTCCATTAACTGAACTTTTCCTTTCACCTTTTTCCTCAAGGTAGTCAACCCCGTTCTGGTGCTGTATAATAGCTTGCAAAAGCAATTCTGACAATACCCACCAATTTTGTAGCCTTCCTGGTGAACACACACTTGGCCAGTCACATCCATATCATTTCTCTGATGGGGTGTGCTGTAACTGTAGAGGTCAGTGAATCCTGAAACCAGATATATATCTGCGGGGGATGACAGGCTGTCAAGACAGAGAGATGCTAAGAAGGGAGAGAGATGGAAAAAGAGATGGTTACTACTATGTTGAACGAGGCAGTTTTAAAGAAATTCTTCAGCATGTTGGGAAATAGGCTGTTTGCTTTATTTCCAACAGCAAGATGAGGTGATTCAATTCAATTCAATTTATTCATAGGATCAAATCATAACAAGAGTTATCTCAGGACACTTTACAGATAGAGTAGTACTCTATAATTTACAAAGACCCAACAATTCCAGTAATTCGCCCAAGAGCAAGCATTTAGTGCGACAATATCAATTGATATCAGTCTCATTTCGGGCATCAGGTATGAAGATAGAGTCAGGGCATGGCTAGTCTAGCTAGTCCACCCAGCATTCCGGGATGGGAGAAAAACGTGCTCTGGTTTAATTGGCATTTCTTTAAACCAATCACAATCATCTTGGGAGGCGCTAACGGAGCCCCGGTGCGTCGAGCCTGAGACAATAGAAAAATGTCTTGAGTCCGAGACAATAGTAACATGACTCAAGTCCTACTGCACTGGGTTCTGGTCACTTCAAATATTATAGTCAGTTCAAGTCCAGGAACACACACATTGATATTAATATTCTCGCTGTCCGAGAAATGACAGATAGTCGTATTTCCCAAAACGTTCCATTATTGCTTCAAGTAGCATGCAATACATTATCTCATTTTGTTTGTATTTTATGTGGGCTTTACATGCCTTTATGGTTACAAGATTTCCATGCATCATTTTTTATTCTCTCTATTCCATGTAATATGTCGATTCCATAATGGCAATGTCATCAGAACATGACCTTAACATTTTCCCATTATAGCTTGCTGCATTGTTAATGATGCGTTGTTTCCTACACAGCACGGCTATTGTATCTCATTCAAAGCCTTAAGGGACACATAACAAGCCACGGCGTTTGAGTCTTGAGGGAATTTTGAAGCTTATTTGGTTAATCAGTATAAAAAAAAGAAATTTAAAAATTGTAAATTGACATTGGTCTTTGAAAAGTTGGAATAAAGAAAGAGGGATGCACATAAATCCCAGGTTTTACTAATGCCGAGGAAGTGGAAATAAACATTCAGGATGGTGGAGATCCAGCGTCTTACCAAAAACTGCCAGATGGAAAAGATAAAAGCAGATCTGGCACGGAGGTTGGGGGGTTAATAAAAAAAAATAAAAAGTAATCTCCCTGTAATCCCAAGAGATACCAGCATGCAAAGAAATGGTAATCTCATGTAATGATAGATGATCCTTCCAAAGGTCCACTCTCTGTCATGCAAAAGAAAGGCTGAAAGAAAGGTGAAAGAGGATATACTGTGCAGGGAGGAATATCCATATGGGCTTTAATGTGTGGACTCTCGAGTAAGTCGTAGTGACTTTGTCCCTTCAACAAAATGTGCTGCACTGGCAAAAAAAAATCCAAACATGCTGAGGGAGAGATATTGTGTCTTGATATGTTCTGAATCCATTTCATTTTTAACCACAGATTAACCTCGATCCCGCATATCTCTGGATTATCCACTCAGTGACAAGTGCATATGGTGTGCTTTTCTGAAATGCATCCAAATCCAACATCACAGCCACATGTATTCATACCCATTTTTCTCCCACCGCCCCCCTCCTCCTCCTCCTCCTCCCCCATCATGATCTGCCTCCTGATCTGGAGCACTGCTAGGACTCTCAGGAATCAACGATGCCGTCTTCAGATGTCAGGGGCCGCTGTGATCCTCCTCTGAACATCACAAAAACTCCTCCGAGGCACAATCAGATTCCTTTCTCGGGCGACATTTGTCCTCCAGATGCGTTCTTGTTCAACTTGTGTTTCTCGCTGCAGTCTCAAAACCCGTTTCTTTCCCCCGGTGATGTGGAAGCTGCAAAAGGTGTAAACTCCCTTAACTTCCCTCTAATGGAGCTGCAGCAGTCAACCCTGTAGGCCAGCCTCAGGCTGCAGACACTAATGAGGAGGAACAGGTGAAAGACTGAAAATGAGGGTTGTAATTGGCTAACGACATAATAATATAAGCACGTCATTTATATATATGACATTTTAGGAGAAACCCAAGAGTCGTGGCTGGAAAGCTCAAACTTAAAAAGATCATCAAAACAAATTGTGGTTTATCTGCTTTCTTTCTATCCATCTATCTATCTATCTATCTATCTATCTATGGGCTGTCAAAAGATAACATTTTTTAATCGCGATTAATCGCTGAATTTCTATAGTTAATCGCATGTTTTATCACATGATTAAAATTCTATTATTTTGCATTTCAGAACTGTTTTCAAGTACATATTAACAATGGAAAGCAATTATTTCCAGTGTATATTGATTGGGAATCAAATGAATGCAAGACTTTTTGAACTTTGTTTTAAGATTTGTATTTATTTATTTATTTATTTACTAAAAAAAAAAAAAAAAAAAAAAAAAAGTGTAAATCTAGTCACACATTTGAATCTAGAGTCAATATTAGGGTTGGGTATTTTTTGGTGTGGATACCGGTGCTAAAGCGGTACTTTTAAAATGGTACCGGTGCCTTAACGGCTTAATGCTGACAGCCCTAATATATATATATATATATATATATATATATATATATATATATATATCTTTTATTTATTTTGTTACATCAAGTGTTACAAAGGGTTGAAAGAGATGACAGATCTAATGTTAATAAATCCAGCTTTTTCTGGATACAGTACTTGCTCACTGCTGTATAATATAGTTGGTTTTTCGCTGAGGTTTGGATTTGTGGCTGCCTGGTATTACAGAAGGAACTACACTTCCTATACCAGACTTATTTTGAAATAAAATGACAAATCTGCAACATCTCAGTCAGTGTGGATGGGACCCAGCGGGTAGACACAAGGACTCAAGTTTTAGATTTCAAAACAATGGGTTTTTATTTACCCAGATAATAAGATTAAAGATGAAGCAAAAGCTAATATATTAGGCTCTGCAAGAGGCCAATGAAACAGAACTTGATGCAAAATGCAGCAAATTAAACCGCAACACAAGTGAAAATCTGACTACCATACCATAACGTAAAGACAAAACAGGGGAACACAGGCTGCGTTATCTCGGAAGTCAGAACTGGGGATGACGTCAAACCCAGAGTTAAACTTGGTCCAGTAACATGTCGGATAAAATGGGGTAGGGAGACTTTAGCCAGGTTAGCCATTGTTAGCAATACCAGTTAAGAAACACATTATATGGTATGTTTGCAAACACCGTAGCAACATGTCCACGGATAGAAAATGGACAGTACTGTGTGTATGACTGATTTAATGAGAAACAAATAAGACAAAAGTGTTAATAAACCGTATATTCATACAGCTTTCACTATTGTCGCTGCCTGGGGTAGCCATGTTGGATTGTAATGTCGGGGATGGTGACTTCAGGGGGCATTCCAGCTGACAATTCTGACTGGGAACTCGGAAATTCCGACTTCGTAGTTCAACTGGAACGCACCAATATCTGCTGGCTGGCCAAACCATTTTGACACATTAGGGGTGGACAAAACTCAAAACTGTAACAACTACAAATAAAGCTATTGCATTCCACTGTATACTGCCCACCTGTGGTGTAATTTTAGTGAGTCGAAAATGAAAAAAAACTTCAAGTGGCTTACAATGATGCACTAAGAATTGTGCTTAAAATTCCTATGTGGAGTAGTGCAGTGAAATGTTTGAAATGATATGTATAGATTCATGTGCAGACTGACAGGGTCTAACAATATGATCATTGTGTCCATAGTTAATGTTTCTAAGAGTGACACAAGGTATACATCTTGCTTTTGGAAACATTGGACTCAAAGCCTCAATGATGCCTTATCGGCACCATTCATTCTTAAATGTTTTGTATTGTTTGTAATGTGTGTGTATATATATATATATATATATATATATATATATATATATAGTGTTGTCTCTATGGACCTCTGTGTCTTGAATAAAGTTGATTGAAACACTACACAGACAGTTTGCTGCCAACTTAATAGTAATGATGCAAAAAATAAATAATAACTCTAATCTCCTAAATTAATTTGATTTGTTCTGATGAGAGACAGTTGTGAATTAAACCAATACCTGTTTTCTGAACAAGCGCGCTTCATCAATGGTTTTGTTTTGAGTTACTTAAACTTACTAAAAGCATATACAGTAGTGCTGGACTCGGGCGAGACCAACTAGAACATTTGAGTCAAGTCAGAGTGCAAATACCAACAAGTCCAAGAGAAGTCCCAGACAATAGAAAAAAGTCTTTAACTGACATGCGGCACAGGACAGTTAGGCTTAAGAAAAGATGGTGGGTGGGGTTACAAAATGTAGGTTTCAGTGACACGTGGGAAAAAGAATGGGGCACAACCCCAGTCTTCTGGGGGAAAGTCCTGTGTTGTTTGACCCATCCACCATCCCAAGCAACCCCCTTACATGGATTGTTGGCCTTTCATGCTAGTCGCTACCAAATACAAATAATGATATCACAAAATTAAATATGTGCAAATAAAATGATTGCAAAATGAAGGACAAATGAAAAGAAAATGTGAAAGTGAGTTTTAGTCTGCCGGTGTGGCCATCAGAAACAGTTTCTCTTTTCAGTCTTTGTGATTTCGGCTGATAACGTACATGTAGCCATACAAAAACAACAATTGCCTTGACTTACCATTTCTTCATTTTTTTACTCAATGCTTTTGTAAAAGAATTATAAAGATAAATGGGGGAAGGGTGGATTGGGATGGAGCGAGGGACGGATGGGGGAGGATTTCTGTAGATGTGTTGCAGTGGTCGAGTCTGCGCGACCTCTTGATCAGACACGGTACACAAATTTGCTCATCTTTACTGTATGCTCCCCTCCCATAATCTGTTGATATTTAGCTGTACATATGCAGGTAAAGTATAACGCATCAAAGTCTAATTCAAAGTTAATAGGCAGATTACTCAATGAAGGTCATCCTCAGAAGACTTCACTTGCCTTACAGTTACATCAAGAACAATAAAGAGGAGCAAATGGAATCCATCAATTCCAAACATGTAGCCTCCCCTGCTAATACAGTTAATTGGCAATTTGATTAAATTTCAGAAATGAATTGAGACGTTGGCTATTCATCCTTTCCATTCCATTTTCCAGTATAGAGAAAAAAAAATTTCACTCCAGTCTACGAGGGAGAAGTCTATTAATAAAAAGTAATATGATTCTGAGCTAATCTTTAAAGCTACAGAAGCGTTAAATCACTAGCAGATGTGGATTCCCTGTAAAGATAGTCGAGTCAAAAGATTTCACCAGAGATTACTTTTAAATGTCCTCCTTTGCGACCGTGTGATGTAGGTCAAGTTTAAGTGTATTGTCATATTAAAAAGTACAATTTTACATTCAAATGCAATGAAATGCATCTGCCCTGGCTCTCTCAGCCCTAAAATGTATATATGTATGGATATGTATATATAATCAAAGACAGTCAAACCGCCTGGGAACTGCTTTGAGGAGGTCGGGCCGAGCTCTGATGCTCTGTAGATGTTTTCCTGAGGGAAGGAATGAGAACAGACCACCAGCCTTTCTTCTGCAGCAGAAAGGGAAAATGTCCTGAAGCTGTGGCAGTGATGTTCCTATCATTTTTCAGACCAAGGTCCCAAAGCTTTAACATCGATGAAGAAAGGTATTAAATGCAGAGCTATAGTCGACAAACAACATTCAGGATATGGGCATTTTCACACAAATGTCCAGTGTTTTTTAATTAATTTCGGTAACACTTTACAATAAGGTACACAAAAAAATAGGTAGTTAATGATAAGTTACTGTTTTTGAAAGGGTAGTTACCCTTTTTCAAAAGGGTAGTTACCCTTTTTCTACCCTTTTTGAAAAGGGTAGTTACCCTTTTTCAGAAGGGTAATGAATGGTTAGTTACCCTTTTTGAAAAGGGTAGTTACCCTTTTTGAAAAGGCTAGTTACCCTTTTTGAAAAGAGTAGTTACCCGTTTTCAAAAGGGTAGTTACCCTTTTTCAGAAGGGTAGTTATCCTTTTTCAGAAGGCTAACGAATGGTTAGTTACCCTTTTTCAGAAGGGTAGTTACCCTTTTTCAGAAGGGTAACGAATGGTTAGTTACCCTTTTTGAAAAGGGTAGTTACCCTTTTTCAGAAGGGTAGTTACCCTTTTTGAAAAGGGTAGTTACCCTTTTCAGAAGGGTAACGAATGGTTAGTTACCCTTTTGAAAAGGGTAGTTACCCTTTTTTCAGAAGGGTAACGAATGGTTAGTTACCCCTTTTCAGAAGGGTAGTTACCCTTTTTCAAAGGGTAGTTACCCTTTTCAAAAAGAGTAACTACCCTTCTGAAAAAGGGTAACTACCCTTTTGAAAAAGGGTAACTACCCTTCTGAAAAGGGTAACTAACCATTCGTTACCCTTCTGAAAAAAGGGTAACTACCCTTTGAAAAATGGTAACTACCCTTCTGAAAAGGGTAACTACCCTTTTCAAAAAGGGTAACTACCCTTCTGAAAAAGGGTAACTACCTTTTTCAAAAAGGGTAACTACCCTTCTGAAAAAGGGTAACTACCCTTTTCAAAAAGGGTAGAAAAAGGGTAACTACCCTTTTCAAAAAGGGTAACTAACCTTCTGAAAAAGGGTAACTACCGTTTCAAAAACAGTAATTAATCATTAACTACCTATTTTTTTGTGTACCTTATTGTAAAGTGTTACCTTCATTTCTATTTTTCTTCCTATACTGAATAACTGAATGAATAAAATAGTCAAATGTCAATATTGACATTTGACTATGGTCTCACAGCATTTCCGCTGCTGTTCGCAAGTCTCTGACAGAACAGTCCAGAGACTCTCGACTTCGCCTCTCATTAACGAGGAGAAATGTTATACAATCTCTATTTAATATGGCATATGACAGTTTTTGGACTGCGCTGAACATTCAAGAAGGCATGTGTCGGAGATTGTGTCACAAATATCTCCTACCACACTAAAAAGACATCAGTTGACTTATATATGCAATATATAGCTCGGGTTGGGCTTGGACAGAAACTATTCAGGTTTATGAAGGGTCGGGCCCATAGACAGTAAAAATAGTGGACTTAGCATCCGGGACATCAGCCATTGGTTTGTGGACTGCCGTTTTGAAGTGTCAAGTTTGGCGATACATGTGCCACCATCTTAATTTTTTGCAACCTCATGTGACGATTTTTGACGAGAGGGTTGAGCTGAGTAGGATGAAGCGGCCAAGCCAGTGTTGTTTATGGTTGCAATGGCTCTGCGCTAAGCTAAACGCTTAAGGGGGAAAGTTGCAGATTTCCAACCCTTCTGAAGCTTGTCATCCAGCTGAGATTTACCTGCTGCTAAACACGGAGCTCCGGGTACTGCCGCCATTCATCTGCATGGACGGCAGTACAGAAAATCAGAAAACTTTCTCTTAGGTTACTAGCTAACACTTAGCTAGCTAGCTTGGTTGGCAGAACACTTAACAAGACATTTCGTGGCAACCAAAATGTTCCAATTAACTTTGATCAAGTGAAAACACACAGAGAGAGGGTCCAAGTGTAAGACGAAAACACGGACAACACTCAAAAACAAGTTAACGGCTATTTAAAAGTACACGGGGCCATGGTTAGCATTGCTAAGCCTCTGTCCCGATTGACTGGTCGGCATCCTAAAGAATCCCCTGCTTTATCATCTATAAAATTAATTTAAAATAAATGGGACCATAATTTACGAATTGAACATTGTGCTGTATTGAAGAAGACTTGAAAATAGGTAGAAGTAGACCTAAACCAAGGTAGAAGTAGGGTCATTTTCCCATAGACTTCTACAGAAACTGACTTCTTTTTGAAAACATTGCAGTTGCCCCCTGCTGGAAGTTAGATAGAATGTAGGTTGAAGGCACTTCCAATTTTTTTTGGGCTTCACTTTTTAGGCCTGGAAGCTTCGTCCTTTATTTTTTTTTTTACAATCTACGGTGGATACAGCATCTCCCACAGATCTATTTGACCGATAAGCAAACTTTAGCAGATCGAGGTTTGCTGAAATGTTAAGATTTAGGTATGTCTTAGCCGATTTTTCAAAGCATTCCATCATAACGGAGGTTAAAGCAACAGGTCTGCAGTCATTAGGACAGGATACAGACGCTTCCTCACATTTTTTGCAACAGTTTGCATTGTTGGCGGAAATGCTTGCAACAGTAATCAAATGCTCGTTATTAAACAGGAACCCTTCGTCTTTCTCAGTGGAGACATCCAGCAGAGATTCTAGCGAAAGACTGGAGCGCTAGATTGCTTAATGAATTTGAAAGGAAGGTAAAACATAGTGGCACAGAGAGCTGTTTTGGTCTTTTCAGCACAGGCTTCAATGTACTCTCGCAGAGCAAAGTGACCTGCTGGAAATGCTGATGGAGGCGGAGCCCACATTACGTGCTCCGATGTGGACAGCGGCCTGTTGTGACCACTCTCTGTTTCATTAGAATTTCTAGGCTAACCTACGGTGCTGAAATAGAGTGAAACCCTGTGAGGTGAATTAATGAGGAGCAGGTGATGAAAGGGTTAGAGGGAATACACGGACACACGAGGCCCAACAACAGAACAGTCAGTAGTCGGTTTTAATTGAAAGGGGGCCTCATCTCATTTGGGTAGAAGCGGCTTTGATGTTGGGTTATCTAACTGTCAGGATTACATTTTAATGGCGACCAGGTAGGACAAAGAGGGAATAACAGAAATAAATGAGGACGTTGTGCGAGATGTGCAACAGAGAGGAGATCACTGTTGATGCATTTTTCATTATCTTACGGTGGGAGGATGTCGAAAACTTTTACCGCTGCAAAGCGGGGCTTCAGTAAAGGACGGCTGAGCACGTGCAGGCTGGTACCTGTTACTGTAAAGTTAATGCAGAGCAGTGATATTCAGAGCAACACTCACTTTCTAAAGGGTTTGGTTTGCCATCAGTTATTATCTGCCGTACTGAACTAGAGAATGTGGTAGTGCTTTAGCTTACAGCTTAGAAATTCCAGTGTAAATATTTACAGTTTTTTTCCAATTGCTAACACACTAAAATGACATGCATAGCACAATTATTTAAACTGACAAACAGAGAGCAAACCCTCTTCTCAAGTCTAAACACATTTTCTGCTGTACACACATTTTGTGATTCAAAGTGGCACTTTTTAAATGCACCTAAGATGGTTCTCTGCATAAGACACAACAATCTGACATAAAGTCACGTTTGCCATTTTAAAACACTGCCATTCAAAATGACACTACATGAGCTAATTGGCCAATATACTGTATGTGCCACCTGGCCAAAAACTCAATGATTCACTGTTACCACTTTAATCAGGAAGTAAGCACTATTGATTTATTTATTTATTTATTTCTGGATAAAGACAATAAAACAGTAATCCAAAAGGATAACATGCTAAAGTAAAATACTTATTTCCAGCACGGTCCTTGGTGTTTCACATGTAAAACAATATACAAAAAGCAAACAAACTATTATGGAAAGACATACAATATGGAGGAGGAGGTTAAAAAAATATAAACATCACGTAAAAAACAAACTAAATGAAAAAAAAAAAAATAATATAAATGCTACACAAACTCACCAATTTATCAATAGATATTCACCTTGTTCCATAAAAACTGCTTTACCTGTGTTTTAAAAATCCTTCGTGATGATAGGAGTTTTGTAGTAGTAGGCAAACTATTCCATGCCATGATACCAGTGTAAAAGAAAGAATTTTTAGTTGCATTAGTAGCTCTAAGAACTATGCATGAGCGGATGCTGGCCCTAGTATTATGACTATGCTGCATGTGGACCATGGTTACATTAGAGCATAAATAATGAGGGGCAGGACCATTAACAATGTTACATATATGGTTCAGCTTAAGTTGTTCTACTCTTAGATGTACATGTAGTAGACCAGCTTTTGTAAACTCCTCCCTACCTATGGGAGTACGGTGGGGTGCTTTTAATAGGTACCGAATAACATTTTTTTTGCAGCACTTGGAATTTGTTTTTAAGTTTTACAGTCAACCCAGAAAACTATGCAGAACAAGCAAAATCTACCTGGCATTGAATCAAAGTTAATACCAATAATTTCTTTACAGAGAAATCAAAAAGCTTTGTCTTACGATATAAAAACTTCAACTTACAGGCACATTTAGCTAAAACCTTGGCTGCAATGGATTCACCTATAAGTGATTGGTCCAATGCTAAACCCAAATATGTGACACTGGATTTGGATACAATTTCACCTTTAAAGTATTTAATTTTGCCAACTTCCTTTTTGTACCAAACAGGATTGATTCAGTCTTGCCCAGATGCATAGAGAGCTTATTGTCAACCAGCCACTGGTTGACAGACTCTAGCTCTATACCAAGAGTATTTTCAATGTCTTTTGCATTACACCCTGGGACAAGTAAAGCAGAATCATCAGCATATAATAGCAACTTGCACCGAACCACAGCTGATAAGTCATTTATATATACTAAAAATAACAGGGGCCCCCGGATCGAACCTTGGGGCACCCTGCACGTTATACTCTGTGGATCAGAGAGGGTCCCCTCAACATCACAGACTTGAGTCCTATCTGTTAGGTAAGAAGTGAACCATGTGAATGCAGAGTTACTAAAACCCTTGCACTGTAATTTAAAAATCTAAATCTTGTGGTTCACAATATTGAATGCTTTCTGCAGGTCAAGTAATAGCATGCCAACATAATTCCCTTGTTCAAAGTTCTGACGCACAGCTCGAAAGCCAGATTGGAGCTCATATAATAGATCAAGCCTGATGAGATACTCCTCCACCTGTTCATACACCAAACGCTCAAAAATCTTTGATATGGTTGACAAGCTTGATACTGGCCTATAATTTCCAACGTCAGCTCTACTATTTTTCTTAAAAACAGGAACCACCCTGGCATTCTTTCATCATTTGGAAAAACACCATGTCTTATGGAAAGATTCATGATATGGGTAAGAATACTATATGTAACCCCAGCACTATCCCTTAAAAACCTGGAGGGGATAAGGTCCAAGCCAGAGGCCTTATTCACTGACAGGGTCAAGAGACTCGCTTTTACTTTATCCTCTGAGACAGGACTAATTGCAAATGCATCTACAGAGACCTTTTTACTTCTATAAAAGAAATTAACAAAATGTATGCCAAATTTGTCAGAAGCACCAGGCAATTTACTGACCAAACTGGCAGCAATGGTTGTAAAATAATGGTTAAAATGGCAGGCAATCCGCCGCTTATCAAAACACATCTCATCTTCAATAATAAGCCCCGCTTTACCAGACTTAGATTTTGCTTTTGCTGTTGATCCCATATCATTAAGAATTTTCCACAGTTATTTAGGCTGTTTTGCATTTGCAGCAATGGAATCAGTATAAAATACAGACTTAGCTTGCTGCACCTTGTAACTTACTTGATTTCTAAGATAAGCATAAGAGTTATAGTCCGCTGGGAGTTTAGACTTTTTAAACTTTATGAACCATCTATTACGTTGTCTGATCATATCAACAATTTCAGATGTCATCCAACATGCACTTCCATGCTTAATTCTTGATTCCCTCATTGGAGCGACTTCATCAAGAACTGCTATAAAACGCTGCTTAAACAAATCCCAAGACTTATCAACATCAATACATTCAAGCACATCAAACCAGTCTCTCTCAGACAACCTTTGATTAAACACTTCAGCAGAGTACTGTTTGGTACATCTGTATTTGATAGAACAGTGCTTATTTATTGGCTGAGATTTCATTTTCTTGCGTCTGCAAAAAAACTGCATTATGATCACTAAAAGCCACATCCAACACACCTGATTGACTTATCATTCCACAGTCAGATACCAAAATTAAGTCAAGAAGGGACTGGCTATTTATAGACAACCTAGTAGGCTTAGTAATTAATTGCTGTAAACCAGACACCCTGCAAAGACATGAAAGAGATCCTTTTAAGCTACTTCATGGCAATAATAGATTTGTATTAAAATCACCCATGATGATGCATTCTTTCTCTAGGCATACATTGCTTTTACAACGGACAGATTCAAGGAGTTCATAAAAGTCTGTTTGCTTAGGTGGGCGGTAACATACACCAACAATAATGGGCTTGGTTTTAGGAAGAATTAATTCCACCCAGGCTGCCTCCAACCCATCCACCTGTAGATCGTGGCGTGTATTAAAAGTTATATCAGTCCTTATCAAAAGGCACACCACTCCTCCATGTCTGTTGCGATGGCGTCGGTAGATGTAATAACCTGTAAGCCCATATTCACAATCTTGAATGGAACGGTCTAGCCAGGTCTACACAGCGATCACAGCAGCCTTAGACGTAGATGCGAGGTGTCCGATTTCATCCAGTTTGGGTAGCAGACTCCTTGCATTAACGTGAATAAAATGCATCCCTTTCCGATTTAAAAGGCCAAATGAATCATAGTCTTTCCCATCCATACTGTCGTCATCATACGTTCTCAATTCATTTGTGTTATCCAAGACATTTACACTGCACATTTCCCGCACACAACACCGGTTACAAACCAACGGGATAACCGACTTATTCCTTACTGCCTTACTATGATGCCTCTTTTTTTCTATATATGTTTTTAGCAATTTTCTTTTTAAGTTTACTGTTTTTTGTGAGCATATTTTTGTTCAGTCCAATGTAAATATATCTGCTGTATATTGACTTGTTTGGTGAAAAATAAAAAATAAAAATGTTTCAACAGCATGTGTGTGTATCTGCAAATATTTCTGTGCATGTGAACAATCTGAAGAATTTTCTACAATTTGAACTATTTTATTATGACAAAGCATACTAAAGATGAGAGTGCTTTTCATTATGCCCAACAGTGTGTAGTTGGTTGGACAAAAATCTGGTAACATGAATGAAGTGTGCACCATGTGGTGCAAAAGTTTGATTGTGATAATGCTATATGTAGTTTTGGTTGCAGCGCTTCATTTTGCAGGATACATACAGTACAAGGTATTTTGCAGGTTGGGTGTGTTGTTTTGTGAATTGTGTTAAGTATTTTGATAAAACCAGCCTAGTTTGCAAAATTGTGTTTTAGCAATTGGGAAAAAAACTGTAATACATACAGGTTACAAATAAAAATGCTTATCGGGCACTTACAGTTAGAACTGATTAGTTTTTTTCGATTGCTAAACGACAGTGGGCAAAACTGGAGTCACATGTGCAAAACTCTAACCACAGTCTGCACAGCAGTAGTTCATGTGGACCAAACTCTAGTTCGTTTTTCATCGCTTGAATACGGCTTTCAAAACTCAACACACTTATCCCATGACTTTAACCACAACGTGCACAACACTGTGGATTTACAGAACTTTGTTCAAATGCTAACGCGCTGCTGTCAAAACTGTTAACCACACATTCAAAACAGAATAGATTTCAGTCTGGTGCCTATCAAACACTGCTGATTGGAATTTTAGCTGAAAGCCTGATCAGGTGTCTTGTTTTAGACTAGTTAGTGAACATATACGGTATTTATACACAGGAAGCTCAGAAAGCCTTTTTTGTATACAAACGCCAAATAAGAATGAAACAATTCTACACTATAACGTTTGAGAGAAACAGGTAAAAGAGCAAAGACACCAACATGTCCAGGTTAGATGTCTGAGGTTATGTACACAGCTATAAAAAAAGTGAAAAACACTATATCTTTACAATAGTAAAACTCTGTTCTTACTGTTTTTCTAAAAGTCATGGAGGTGAAAGCAATGGAAACACTACATTCATTTGTATTTAGAGATGATGCAGACATCCAATGTGATGAAGAAAACTTGCCACATGATGGTGGAGGGATGCAGGATTAGTCACACTATTCTTTGTTACTGTTAGGTATGTACCTTTAGTTTTTTCCCCAGTAATTCCATAAATTACCAGAGACAAAATACTATATTGAAGAAAACTGCTGATTTTCATTCCTTCTTGTTTACCTTACGTAAAAATGGGTATATTATACAATCTATATCTTTTCCTTAAATAAACCATTGAGTAGTGTCAATTCACTCAAATTGTTCAAACTGTAAAGATGAGAAAGTTTGTAATTTCTGTATTAGTGTTTGACAGTCCTTCCAGAAAGAGTTTTTTTGTGATTGATGTGGGCAAAAATCCTTGATTATGCGGCACGTTTTCTTAAAAAATGCGATGGAATATGCAGGATATTTATGCAATTTTATGCAATGAAATTGTGGGAACTTGCAAAACTTTTGGGAACTTGCAAAAATTGCGGGAACTTGCAAAACTTTTGGGAACTTGCAAAAATTGCGGGAACTTGCAAAAACTGCGGTTTGATGAAAAAGAGAAAATAAAGTGATTCCCCAACACCCTGCTTTTTTTTAAAAACTTTATTTAAAAAAAATAGTCATCATTGCAATACGTAAACAAAGATACAAAAATATATACAAATAATATAATATGAAAGTAAAAGTAATAGTCTAAACAGAGGGAAATAAAAGGTACAAAAGAGACAGACTTTCAAAAATCGTTAATAATATAGACAGCAGGAGCACTTAAACAAAGAAATTTGAGTAGACCTCAGATATTAAGATAGCTTTCTTATTAGATACCAACTTAAGAGACTTTGAGTCTTTTAAGTACATGTCAAATTCAACATCCAACACCCTGCTTTTCGATGATGTTCACGTTGCATAATTACGTCACTTCATAATGTTCCCATGGCAACAGGGGAAAATGGCTGTTCTTGTGTGAAGTAAACGCAACATTTTTCAACTTTCTGCTAAGATAGATATGTGACTTTTTTGCAACAAAAATGCGGGGATTATTAAATCATGCAAGCCCGCATATTTTGCACAGAAATCGGCAATTTATGCAGCGAAAGTGCGGCGTATTTGAAAAAAGGCAGCCCCCGCATAAATATGCGGACTTTGGCTGATTATGCATTGAATTATGCGATCGCATAATCACGTTTTTCTGGAGGGACTGATTTGATGGTAGTGTTTTTTTACTCTCAGTGTGTTCTGAGTGACGGTGTGTGTTATCTCAGTAAGGCTTGTGCACAGTGTTTGGCTGCACCGAGCCTGTTCTGAGACGTGTTAAGAGTTGGGTTGCTTTGAATGAGTTTTGCAGGTGATGTGAACTGTTTAGCTCAGGTGACTGTTGGTAGTACAGACTATGGTTAGAGTTCTGCACATGTGACTCCAGTTGTGCCCACTGTCGTTTAGCAATTGGAAAAAAAACTGTAAATACAAAGATTTAAGGCATAGTTACACCCAGGGATGCCACGTTACTTGTAACGCGTTACTCTAATCTGACCATTTTTTTCAGTAACGAGTAATCTAACACGTTACTATTTCCAAACCAGTAATCAGATTAAAGTTACTTATCCAAGTCACTGTGCGTCATTTTCCTTTTGTAAAAATATATGTTTTTGCTTTCTTCTTGTGTCTCGGGGAGTTAAGTCACGTAGGCGACAAGTCACGTTTTCAGCATGTGGACAGTTCACGTGTACCACGCAGCGACACAAACGTAAACAACAACGGAGGGAGGAGAGAGATGCGCATTTTCTAGCTGGAAATTCAGTCACTATTTAGAGTTTGTGTCAGCTAAAGACGGCAATATTAAGGTTCGTTTTACACTCCGTGATGGTGGCGACTACGTCAAATCTGAAGAACCATTTGGAGTCGCAACACTGCAGTCAAACTTACAGAGCAAGTCCCAGCAGGTGGAGCGAAGCAGAGAGAAGGATGTCCCCCACCACCCAAACAGCAAAAGCTGGACTTCGGTGCAAAACCAGTAAGTGGAGAGTTGAAGAAGTTGGTCGGGCAGTAGGCCTACGTTGTAGCGGAAATGCTGCACTTAAACATGGTTGACTTGCTCTCTTTCGTGCCATAATAAACCAGATCCTACTACTGGCAATGCCGAGCTGCCTTACAGTAAACCGGTTTTCATTTTTATGTTGAGGCTGGAGGGGGGTTGTCGGCAGCTGCTGCATGTAACTAATAAAGTAACTTGTAATCTAACTTCGTTACTTTTGAAATCAAGTAATCTGTAAAGTAACTAAATTACTTTTAAAATTAAGTAATCTGTAAAGTAACTAAGTTACTTTTTCAAAGTAACTGTGGCAACACTGGTTACATCAGAATGTTTGCAGTGAAGTCAGTTCATTCCAATGGAATTGCAGTGATCAGACAGACAATCTACTTGTTGAAACTTGCAACTACTTGCAACTTCCTAAAACCTGGCAGTTTACACCAATGCCACGAGGCGAGACGGTGTATCATCTCCATAGCAACAAATATATATCCAACGATATATATAGAGCAGCTGGAAATGCCAGATCTAGATATGAATGTGGAGAACGTCAATCTCTAGCTTGCTTGACCACATACCTTGCTTGTAGGCGGCCGCTGAGCCACTGTCTAAAACTCTGCAATTTCGACCAGATGACAGTTTGTAGACATGGAAATAAAATGGATTGTGGATCATTTTATTTCTATTGTTTGTAACTGACTGTACAAGCTGACTTCGCTATTGGCTGTTGAAATTAAATGAAATAAAAACAGCCACTGGCAACTTGACAAGCTAAGTCGGAGTCAACGCCATCAGGTGGCATGATGGGTTGGGTTAGGGTCATCTGAGACGGGCCGGTTCAGACCGCTGAAACCTTTGCCTGCAAAGTTCTAAAACGGATTTGTCTCGTCACAAATCTTTGGTCTGAACTGGGCTTTAGACAAAAAAGTCTTGGGACAGTGTAAAGCGGGCGGCACCACAGTTGGGAGTCTTACGTGGGTTATACTGTGGCAGCATAAATCAGAGTTACTGAGGCTGCAATGTGATCTACTGTGATGACCAAAATCAATCCGGTGTGGGCGTACCGTCTTCCTCCCACTGTGCAATATTGAGCATTGGTCAAGTGATCCAAATAATGACTTACTTCCCTTTTTCTTTTTCAGACCAACACCCACACACACAAACACACGCACGCACGCACGCACGCACGCACGCCACGTCAAGGGAGAGGAGATTCAGCAAGCTCCAAAATTTACACAGTTCACTATTCAAACAGCACCTGTTCAGTAATGATAGATCAACACTGTGAGGAGAATGAGAGAGCATATTTAATTGGATGTTTACATGAGGAATAACTTCAACCATATGGATTAGATTATTGGACCATATGCACTTCGGCACTTCATCTGTGCGCCTTAGTTGCTGGAGTTACACATAGCTCTCCACAACAGGTTCTCACTCCCATCTCGTAAAAATACGGATGCATAAAAACCAGCAGGAAAGACACAAAAGCTGCTTCAAATCTCATAAAAATCCACTATATTGCTCCTTAAACAAAACAAAAATGATAAAAATGGGGACATCAGACACAAATCTTTTTTAAACCCTGCAAACGGCACCATGCCTGAAGACCTTTGAAAAAACCGAAACAGAGTTATGGCACATTAATAGCTTTTTGGGATTTAAGCAGGCAAAATTAGACATCTGTTCAGGAAAAGGCACCTTTGCTTTAAATTTCACAGTGTCTTTAAGAGTACAAGTTACTCACTGATCTCAGCACAGAGGCCATTCATAACATTACTTTGTAGATAATGTATTTAACGAATACCTTATTAAAGCTTTAGTGCGTAACATTTTGATATTAATTATTCAAGCCATTGCAAGACTATCAACTCCACACAACTCTCTCTGGATTTCTCATTATGGCTATGTTCAGAAGATTGTGTCGTCGGGCAACTTTCGCATGCAGAAACTCGAGTGAAGATAATGACCTCTTCTGAAGAGTCCATCATGGTTTTTTAATCCTCCGTGTCCTCCTTGGCTGCTAGCGATTACGTGGAGGAGAGGGGGTTGGGGGGATGGGAGGATGGGGGGGCGGTGCCCGGTCACAGAAGGCTTGTATCATGCGGACTCACCGACAGTTTTGTTGTCATTACTTAGAATTCCTCATGCGGGCGACAGAAACTACGCACTATAGCTTTAACCTGCTTGTGGGCGAACATGAACTGTGGGCCCCTAATGGCCTCAGAAAATAAATTCATACTTACTAATTTGAGACATTGATCAAGCAAAAGTGCCAAACAGCCATTTTGGTTCCAGCTTCCCAGCTGTTTGGATATATTGCTTTTCTCTGTTGTATATTTTTGTGAAATGTATGTCTTTTGGGTTTTTGGACTGTTGGTCAGTCAAAAGCTATTCAAAGACTTCACTTTAGACTAGTGTCTGGCTGCTCCACACATATATTTTGGGGTTAGGAGAAAAAAAAAAACACTCTGGGTTGTTTGTATTTCTTTGAAAACCAATCACCATGGTCTTGGTTGGCACTAAGCTCCGGACGCAGCAACGGTGGCTCTGCAAAATAGTCTCGGGAAATAAACTTGTTTTAGGTGGAACATTTGCACCCCGCAAAAGAAAACACCACATATCAAATTAAGTTACCTGTTCACTCAATACAGTAATGTGAGCTATTTAAATTAGCTCGATACATGGTTAAATGTAATTTGCTCTTACCAGTTTATCGCCGTCTTTACTTTACCAATCGGTCCCAAAACGTCCCACTTAGTAAATGCGGTAAATATATTATTTTTAAATCTTTCCCCGGAAGAACCAAGCAGGCCTACCTTGTTGCACGATCCAAATTGTCTTCAAAACTTGCCATTGTCAGTGCTTTATCCTAGAATGATCCAGACAACTTTAGGCAAACTTTGACAGCATTTGTTGTTCGCGTTAAAATTTTTACAACATTGAATAAGTCAGTGCCTTTAAAGTGATTATTTTCCTAACCATAACCAAGTAGTTTTAGTTTCCGGAGCTTCAGAGGTGTGGGGTAAAGCTAAGCGATAAGATAGATACAGCCTATAATAATAACTACAACCACTGCATGACAAACAATGTTTTCATTATAGTAATATACAATTGTGACCAAAAGTTGAGCTCTGCTCCATTTATCAATCCATTAACTAAGACAAAATTGTCCATTTCAGTAGATCAAATAAACATGTTCCCATGTATCATCGCTAAGATTACAGCCACTTTATTATCCACTGCACAAACTCCATAAATTACATGCCATTAAAACTAAATTCTGTACAATTTAATTAAGTGAATTCATTAAATAAGATGACTCTTTCTGGTTCATTCATCTCCAAAGTCAATGGGAAGCCGCACATTACTGAGCAGCATTACAAAAGTGAAGTATATTGTAGCTGGGTGTATTTAATTTGATTATGCATTGGTTCAACAGGTAAGGACTATGGCTGTTCTGATAGCCCAAGCTCTAAACAAAAATCCTATTAGGTCATGAAAAATTATTGTCTTTCTGTAAAGAAAAAAACGGTTCCATCTTTCTCCCATGTGCCTCCTAATTATGTTCCTTGGCCCCGGTGAATTTAAAGAGGTAAATAATGATATGATTTTTTTATTACGATTCATCAACTTTGCCTTACGCTGCCGTTGGGAGCCGGCGAGTGCCCCGAGTCATCATCTCTCATTAAGTAATGAATAGTGATTGGTATGAAATTACTTCACCCCACTCTGCTGCCTGTCCATTAGTCCGTTAATCAACAATATGTGACTGCCAGGCTGCACAAAATCCTCTTGCAAACAAATCACCCTCGCCCTCCATCCCTTCCCTTACCCTAAATACAATTCCTAATTTGCATAATGAGGGCCAAAGGAGGGCAATGTTTGCTCATAATCAAAATGCATTTATTCACAGGAAGCTATCCTGTTGCACCCGCTTAATTCACACCTGCTCCTTTCTGTAATCGAAGCCAGGGTTCAGGTGGAAGCGTGGGCCTTGTAATGTGTTCTCATAGGGCCCAGAGTCTGAACTGACAAAAGAAAGATGTTTATCACTCAAAAAGCTTGGAAAAGTGCAACCGAGTAAGGAATGTTAATCTTGGCCAGTACAGTACAATATAAACATAACCAATAATTCTCAAACAAGGGTTATACAATTGGCATAACTAAAACATATTTTGTCTATTATTTATTGTACGTCATTAAACGACTTTTTATCTTGAATGCTCCCGATGATAATGATCTCAGGTTGTGAAACCTTTCTTTGCTCATTTGTTGAGAGTTCTCACTTCTAAAAGGACAATAAAACATCTGTTATTAACCCCTAGGTTTGTTTTGCGCCAGAATTGTCCTTTAAGTCTTTGTAGTGCATGATAAATGCATGTCACATGGCAGAATGCTTGAAAATTATGTGCAAATGCCCACTATTTCATCAGTACTTATACAAACCTTTTATAGATTGTTTATATAGTTATATAGTTTGTAACGGCATAGAGATAATCCAAATCAATACTGGCACTTGACTTAAATCCAATTGCAATGACCCTGATGCCTTAGCGTTGCTCCTTGCTTAATATTTCATCATCATTGGATCAAATGACTATGTATAAAGTTAACAGCAGATTTAAGCAGCACGGTGGCCCAATGGTTGGCACTGTGGCCTCAGAGCAAGAAGGTACTCCTGCCCTCCTGAAGCGCTTTGAGTGTCTATGATAAAGCGCTATATAAATGTAATTAATTATTATTATTATTATTAAGAGGCGGCGTGAGTTAACCTGACGCTCCAGATGGTTTGTTACACAGAACCATCTGAAAAGACATCATTGGAAAAGGGCAGGCACTTGAAGCATCTGTCTATTACTGTCTATCAAGGGTCTAACTTCAACAAGTCATGCCTATGAACCAGGTGATGTAGTTTTTCTTATACGAGCTGAGCCAGTTGGTAAATCTACTATCCTGTTTATTGTTGTTAAATTGTATACATGCCTAGCATCGAAAAGGATTAGGCCCATGTGAGGGTTTTATTTAAATTCCGAGTTTAAAGTCAGAAATCTGAGTTTAAGGTCAGAATTCAGAGTTTATGAAGTCAGAATTCTGACTTTAAACTCAGAATTTAAATAAAACCCTTTAATCTTACAATTCTGGGTTCAAACTCATTACTCAAATAAAATGTTCACAGCACTAAAGTTTTTTCTCTATTATGCTAGTTTCATGGCAGTGGATATGCCATTTTGTTGTCCAATCTGTAAAAACACACAGAAACTAAGTAGGCTATATTGTGCAGCTTCCTCATCTATATTTTATAATGATTTATTTCATTGAATAGGCTGCTTCCATGTCATATTGTAGATGCCATGTTTTTGGAAACAATTTTGAACATTGTGAACAATATAACAAATTAATCAACTACACAAACTACTCTTCCATTTAACATTCACTTAACAAGGATGAACTTGAGCTAATTAATGCTAGATTTTAAAGCAAGCATATGTAGGCACACAGCTAGCAAGCAAGTTAACTTGCTAAGGCAGTGATTCCAAACCGGGGTATGTGTACCTAGGGCAGGGCAATATATCATTATATTGATATCGTGATAGGAGACTTGATATCGTCTTAGATTTTGGAAATCGTAATATCGTAAATGGCTTAAGTGTGGTCTTTTCCTGGTTTTAAAGGTTGCATTACAGTAAAGTGATGTCATTTTCTGTGTTACCAGACTGTTCTAGCTCTACTATTATTTTTTACCTTTACCCATTATTTATCTTAAATCTCATTGTGAAGATATTTTGTTAAAAGGACCAATTGTCAACCCTAGAATATCGCCACAATATCTACATTGAGGTATTAGGACAAGAATATTGCGATATCTGATTTTCTCCATATTGCCCAGCCCTACATGTACCCCAGGAGGTACTTCTGCAGTTGCCAAATTTTAAAATTATTAATACAAAAAAAAAAAGAAATCCACATATTTACATTAAGTCAACTGTAACATGTTGCAGTTATGTAAAAGAAAACTGGTTAGCAAGCGAGCACAGAAGTTTGAACAGGTAGCTAGAAGTAATGGCTAACAGCTCAAATGATTAGTTATAAGTGCTGGATAAATAGTTGTAATTGTTGTTCACAGTAAAAGTAATGTTAGTGGATAAATGGTCAATATTCAATTTCACTCTAAGTAGTAGTAACCTATTAGGCTAGTAGTACGATTGCTGACCAAACCAACCGTTCAATTGTATGAGAAACAATATCCACTTTTATATGCATAGTTTCATACATTTGGAAAATGCATCGGGAATTGATGAAGGTGTACGTGAGATCCATCTGACAGGGCAGTGGGGGTACCTCAGAACCAAAAGGTTGGGAACCACTGAGCTAAAGAGCCAAATAGCAGTGGCATATTTTTGCAAAGAAAAAGGCAGCTCATCTTTTTTCAGAAATATGTGAATGGGTTGTCCTCTAAAAGAAACACATGCTGTATTCCCAGTTTAACTATACTTAATTTCAAGTGTGACCCTGAAAGGTGAATTGCTGCGGGAGATGTACTGGTGAACCAGTAGACTTTTGATCCAGCAGAACAGAAAAGAGAATATGCTGTTTGATAGTTCATAGTGTTCCATATTTGACAGGTGGATGGGTCTTTGGGGAGAAAGTTACAAATTAATCAAACTCCATGAGTCCTCCCCTGCAAACTTTATGCTGCCTTCACATTGGTGCAGTAGATACGGCGGCAAAATGACAGGAAGTCATTCATTTCCTATGCAGATTCGCAGACCGCATGCGAATGGGTCCGAACCGATGCGAACGAGTGCGGTGCGAAAACAATCGCATCCGCTGGATACATTCAAAAAGTTGAACTCGTACAACGGGCAAACGGACGGTTCCTATCCCACAATCCGAGTGGAAGTTAGCGTTGCTATGGTACTGATAAACACATCTGAATTCTAAACTTTTAATGAAATAAATAATGATTTCATAACGATATGTTGTCATGTAATCAAGTCATTTTGGAGTATGAGAAAAGTTCTTCCGTGCAGAAACAATACGTAGGATACCTGCTATGGCTAAGTTGGTTAGCAAAAGACATCGAATTATTGACATTATACTGCTATATCACATTTAACATCCTTTTCATGTTTCCTTTTTAGCAACTTTTCTCCATGCAGCAGCCTTTCTGTTTATATCTCTATAGCCCTCAAATGAGAGGTCATAGAGAATTGGACATTGACAGAATGAGTCGTTCTGTCTCTCCGCAATTTGTTTTTCTACTCGCTTCCAACGCTTTTAACGGTGTAGTACAACGTCCACTGGGGGTGCATTGCATATTACAAAGCTGATTTCAAGTGCCGGTGTGAAGGCGTTGTTAGTTTAGTATAATCCACCTTAATGCTGAAATGACAATGACAGAGTGGTTGTGTTGTGCATTATAATCGCCAGATGTTCCACTCTCTGTGTGTTGCCATTTTCTAACCCCGTACCCGCTTCGGGAAACAACTACAAACTTTGAGCTAGCAAGCTACACGTTGAAAATGGCATGTTTTGAATAAAATTTGGATCGTGCAACAAGGCAGACCTGCTTGGTCCTTTCAGGGAATGATTGTAAAGATTTACAAAGAATATGTTTACGGCATTTGCGATGTTTTCAGACTGATTGGTGGAGATTGCTATGGACAAAAGACACAGATACACTGGTAAGAGCAGATTACGTTTAACCATGTATCCAGCTCTTTTATTGTGCAGAGTTAACTTCAAATTGTATGTCAAATTTTTTTTTTTACGTGATGTAAATGTTCCACCAAGAACATTTACATTACATTTCCCGAGACCAATTTGCAGAGCCACCGTCGCTGCGTCCGGAGCTTAGCGCTGCCCAAGACGACTGTGATTGGTTTAAAGAAATGCATGCATGCTGTGGGGACTAGCCAGACCCTCCTCCGCAGCGCTGTGGAGGAATCGGTCTGGATCCTCAACACATACATTCTGGGATAGGAGAATAAAATACTGTTGGTTGTTTGCATTTCTTTAAACCAATCACAGTTGTCTTGGGCGGCGCCAAGCTCCGGACAGAACCATGGCGCCGCTGCAAAATAACCTCGGGAATGAACTCGTTTTTGGTGGAACATGTATACGTTCAAAAGTTGTTTTAGTCGTGCAACAGAAAACTCTGATTGGACAGATAGTCTAGCTAGCTGTCTGGATTTACCCTGCAGAGATCTGAGGAACAGTTAACCATAGTCCTCAGAAATCCACTGGAGGTTAGAACGCCAACACAAAGAAAGCGGAAAGTAACGGACATCCGGCCGAAAAGAGGGACAGTCGGCGGAATTTCCAGCGGCAACGGAGCAATCCCGGAAGTGGAACGTTGTGGCTATAGACTACACTGCGGGTAAAAGCTTAATCTCCCTGTTGAGGTTGGGAAGAAGGCACTGGAAACACCAGGCCAGCACTGAGAGACTCGGCTCAGAAGGAGCTTCTACCCTCAGGCCAACACCCCCTCCAATCATACATTATTACTGTTTTAATGCACACATGGAATTGTATTTCATATGATTTAATGTGACAAATTAATTGATTGATTGATGTATTTTTTTATTGATATATGAATCACCATAAGTTTTTATAATACTTTGTTCCATATTATGTGATGGTTGGTGGAGCATGTCTGGGTGAGTCTGGGTCAAATTTCCACGGCCATTCTTTTATCGGCCGCTGCACGCCACAGACCTCAGGTGCTAATCCTGATTAGCATCTGGCTGTGGCGTTTCTGCACTGCACCTCCCAGAGGTCACTTGTCAATCAAGCAGTGTGTTTGGTATGTCTCTTTGATTAACTCTCTGACTTTGTGAAGGCAGCAGCACTCTTTTCTTTCACTGTGTTCAGCTACAGTAGCTTCTGCTGCTCAGGCCAACTGGCTATTCTGCATTTATTATTTTTTTATAGCCTGTGCATCTAAGTGGTTTTCAACGTAAAGGTCAACCATAATCCAGTGAATGCTTTCATGAATTTGGTCCATATTTTATGTTAACGGCAATTGCTGATATCTTAAAGTCTGTCAAGATACGATTTTGATGCAATATCATATGCCCATTTGACACAGTTACTTTTATAGTAACTCAAAAAGCAACTAAAATATGATTTGACAATTTTATTACAGCGCGCTTCCAGACATTTAAATTAAAAACAAACTACTCTTTTTTAACAAAAAGAATAAATATAAAGTGGGAATCGAAAATAAAGGGGCATCTTACAGACAGATGTGTATTGATATTTTCACTTTGCATCAATGATATTGGAAAGTCGATCATTTAATTGATATATCGATCCAGGTCGATGTATTGTTACACCCCTACAAAATACATATTCCTTTATATCTAAATACCATTTGCTTAAAATCATGACACAGTGAGGTTTCAAATAGAAAAAAAATTTAAGTTGTTTCAGGTGACCTGCAGTCAGAACAACTCCTGTTCATTATGAGCACACCACAAATATGACATTCCCAGTGAGACATGTAAATATGAACATGCCTTGACCTAACAAGGACGTCTTTTCAACCAGCATCATTCTATATGATAAAATGAGGAAACAGCACCCTTATCCATCTCCGTCAGAAAAACAAGCAGCCTAATAGAAGAGATAAGGTCAACGGCAAATGTCAAACGTGTTTGCCGTCCAGAGGCCGACAGATTGGCCAGTATTCATCGTAAACACAACAGGTTCCCATTACTGAAACATTCCCTCACATCCCATGTTGAGACGCTCCGGCCCTTTACTCAGGTTTAATTGTGTGAAAATAAAAAATAAATGAAAGGAAAGAGTTGCAGGAAAACTCCCACTAAACGCTACATGGTGTTTAGGGACAGTAGAGGTCATGAACGACAGATTGCAAGCCTACAGCATTAAAGCAACACTAACTTTTAGCGCGAGCTATGGTTCCAATGAGACAACCTGTAAGGTTCTACTTAAGTAAAAGTACTACTGCTTTGAATAACTTTTACTGAAGTACAAGTAAAATGAACGGTAGGGCTGGGCAATATATCAATATTATATTGATATTGTGATATGAGACTAGATATCATCTTCGATTTTGGAAATCGTAATATCGTAAATGGCTTAAGTGGTGTCTTTCCCTGGTTTTAAAGGCTGCATTACAGTAAAGTGATGTCATTTTCTGTGTTACCAGACTGTTCTAGCTCTACTATTATTTTTTACCTTTACCCATTATTTCTTAAATCTCATTGTGAAGATATTTTGTTAAAAGGACCAATTGTCAACCCTAGAATATCTACATTGAGGTATTAGGACAAGAATATTGCGATATCTGATTTTCTCCATATTGCCCAGCCCTACATGTACCCCAGGAGGTACTTCTGCAGTTGCCAAATTTTAAAATTATTAATACAAAAAAAAAAGAAATCCACATATTTACATTAAGTCAACTGTAACATGTTGCAGTTATGTAAAAGAAAACTGGTTAGCAAGCGAGCACAGAAGTTTTAACAGGTAGCTAGAAGTAATGGCTAACAGCTGAAATGATTAGTTATAAGTGCTGGATAAATAGTTGTAATTGTTGTTCACAGTAAAAGTAATGTTAATGGATAAATAGTCAATATTCAATTTCACTCTAAGTAGTAGTAACCTATTAGGCTAGTAGTACGATTGCTGACCAAACCAACCGTTCAATTGTATGAGAAACAATATCCACTTTTATATGCATAGTTTCAGACTGTTCTAGCTCTATTATTTTTACCTTTACCCACTTAGTCATTAAATCCACATTACTGAAGATTATTTATCTTAAATGTCATTGTAAAAATATTTTGTTAAAGCACCAATTGTCAACCCTTTAACATTGCCACAATATCGGCATCGAGCTATTAGGACAAGAATATCGCCATATCTGATTTTCTCCATATGCCTAATGAACGGTATACTTTTTTATGTCTTTCCTATTTAATTAAATGGCATTCTTTTGCGCTGAGATAAGGGCACAAAGCTATATTGCGCTTTCAATGTTAGTTTGTTGACAGATACTTTGCAAAAGCAATGGCGCAAAACAACGTTAGAGACCTATTTTATTTACTTTTGTTGTTCCTCGGTAACGGATGGGATTCAAAACCCATCAAAGTGCAACACTTCAAACAAAACATGCTATATGTAACTTTTAGTATTTCTGAAACCGTATCACTTTTCATCTGATGATCATAAATGACCTGTTCAGCAAACGAGACTAAGAGTGAAAAGAACGCTATTTTTATATAGATTTTATTAATGCCAACAAATTAACAGATCAACAGATCAGATGGCGCGATGTGGTTGTATGTCAGTAGCCGACATTAAATGACGTCCCCCTTCCATTTAGTGCGGATGTGTTATTCCTTTTACTCCGTGTTCATGTTGGCCTACTATTTTCCTTTTCCCTTGTCTCGCTGTACTTGTGTAAAGTGTCTGTGGGTTTCATGAAATGTGCTATATTAATCTAAGTTATTATAACGTTGGTTGCTGCAACAATCTCTTAATGATGACCTTCAAAGTCACTGTTCCATTATCTTTAATTTGACTATTATTTGCCACTGTTCATCACACCCCCAACCGGCCACGTCAGACACCGCCTATCAAGAGTCTGGGTCTGCCGAGGTTTCTTCCTAAAAGGGAGTTTTTCCTCGCCACTGTCTCAATAGTCACTGCTAATGCTTGCTCTTAATTACTGTAATTGTTGGGGTTTTGGAATTTATAGTTATGATTTGATACTATAAATAAATTTGAATTGAATTGAATTAATGCTTGGCTCGTGACACAGTGACAGTGATACCCGGTTTAGCTCACGATACATCCAGGCTAAGTATGCAACACTTGAAATGCAATGATGCATCTGTAATTATTCTCTTATTGCAAATGAATAATTTTTTTGTCCGATCAGAATATTCATCGCAACTATGACCTCCTGGTAACGTTAACTCGGTAACATACAGTGAACAATACAGCACCGTAAAAAGAAAAGACCTTTATGACAGCAGGCGTGGTAAAAACACT
Organism: Perca flavescens; assembly: GCF_004354835.1. NCBI lineage: Eukaryota > Metazoa > Chordata > Actinopteri > Perciformes > Percidae > Perca > Perca flavescens. The sequence continues at coordinate 27,650,238 of NC_041344.1, forward strand.
AGCGCTTTTGTCCAAAGGGGCCGCTAGAATCAACACAAACTGAAAGTTACATACAGCCACCGAAAGTAAAAGTAAAATTACAGATTTTAAAACCTGCTTTAAAAGTAAAAGTACACAAAAAAATGACTCAATTACAGTAACGTGAGTAATTGTTACTTTCATCTGTTACTTTTCTAACTCTGAGTACAAAGCAGGGATTTTCCCTTTTGCTCATTCGAGGCACGTGCGAGCAGAAGTGCGCAAGTACAGAAAAATAGAGAAAATACAATTGATTGTGGCGCTCCTTGCTGTTCTCCACAAAAAAAATGGAGGGAACTGTGAGTGGCTAAGTGAGATGGATCCTCCTCCTCTGTTCGTGAACATACAGTATATCATGCGAGAACATTCCTGGATGGTATTTACTGTCCGTCCGCTGTGCATGGCAATCATGAGGGGAAAAATTGCTCTATACAGTAACACATCTTGAGAGATTAATTGCACAGTGACCTCGCGTTCTATCATGTCACTGTGTAATTCCTGTGCTTCATTACATGTATAATAGAAGGTGAGTGTTTAAAAAAAAAAAAAAAAAAAAGAGGGCCCGGGACGATTTATTATTCTCTCCAAGGCCCAAACTGTTGGAGATCAATAGAACAAGAGTTACTGTAGGAGAGGGCTAGGGGTGCAATGTGTCATAATTTTAATGAAATATAGATTTGGGACTATTAAACAGCTTGAATTGCTCACTTCTTCACTGCTAAACAAAGTCATCCATTCAACTGTTGAAGAAAATCGATAGCTTGCTGTGACCAATATGTACCTTTCAAATGTGGGTACAGTTACATGGAACAGTAGCTAATAAATCAAAGCAAAGGGTACAGCATCTTTTATAGCCATCGCATCGATATATAAACCTCTGTGGCTCTCAGCAGAGTCTCCAGCAGAGTCTTTCATTACGGAGCATAAAACAGTCCTCACCGGCTGCATATTGTGTGCCGGTCTGCGCAGGATTGCCTTGGTTACTCTATGTTAACCCTGTTAGTATGGTCACTATGAACTAACAATTGTATGTTTGATCACGACTCAGCACATGCCAACAGCACGACTGGAGACGGCGGTATAAAAACAGCTCTATTGAGTGAGACTACAACACATTCTCACTCCCAAAAAGCAACGCTTGAGATTAATTCAATTTAAAAGTCTTACACAGACTGCGTTACTCCGAAAACAAACTTAACAAGATTTTTGAATCAGTTTCCCCTTAGTCTATATCAGGGGTGTCAAACTCATATTCCCACAGGGCCACATTGGAAAAAGAGAATCACACCAAGGGCCAGACATGGAGATTTTTATTGACGCGCTTTTGTTACTTCATGTCACTTTTATTTTATTTTTTTTACATTTTGGTAGCTTTTTTCCCCCTCATTTTTTGTTGTTTTTGTTCTGACTTTTTTTGTAGCTTTCTCAGACATTTCTCACCTTTTTGTAAATTTGTCGCATTTTTGTTGACATGAAGCCCTACACCAGTGTTCCTTAGCCATCATAGAATTTAGCAAATCAAGCAAAACAATGACACAGCTTCTGGGGGAATTTCTGAGTCTCAGAGTCAGCAAATCTGCCATATGTCTGCTTTGAATGTCAGGTAATTGCAGTTTAAAAAACACTTTCCTGTGTTTTTGGTTTGGCGCACAACTAGGAGGGCCAAAATTGATTGTGAACCCAAATTGATATACAGGCCGGTTCTAAATCTGCAACGGGCCGGATTTGGCCCGCGGGCCTTGAGTTTGACACATGTGATCTATATACACGACGTTCCACTTCCGGGATTGCTCCGGTGCCGCCCGAAATTCCGCCGGATGTCCATCATTTAGGCCGGATGTCCGTTACCTTGGGCTTCCTTTGTGTTGGCATTCTAAACTCCGGTGGATTTCTGAGGACTATGGTTACCTGCTCCTAAGATCTCTGCAGGGTAAATCCAGACAGCTAGCTAGACTATCTGACCAATCTGAGTTTTCTGTCTTTTCTGTTGCACGACTAAAACAACTTTTGAACGTACATGTTCCACCAAAATAAGTTCCTTCCCAAGGCGATTTTGCAGTGGCACCGTGGCTCTGTCCTTGAGCCGCCCAAGATGATTGTGATTGGTTTAAAGAAATGCCAACAGGGTGGGAAATTAGCACCTGCCACCAGCCAATGGCGGGTACTTTTCCAAAGTGGCGGGTGACTTTGCCTTTTACACCAGCCACAGTGGCGGGTGGATTGTAAAACATTCCTTGTAACGGATTGGACAGCTTTTGTCAAAGAACGCTGTTGCTAAGTTACAATGCCCAATGCTTATAAGAGTCGCGTTATGTAACTGCTAATGAATCCCCAACATTTCCGGATTTTGCTGCTTAATAATAAAAACATTCCAATACCAAAATAACCGAGGACTTTTATTGCGAAGAACTTATAGGAAATCAAACCGTTCACAGCCGGGGCTTTGGCCACGCATATTTCCATCAACTCCAGACTTTTGTCGAGTAGTTTTCAGCACTAGTCCCTGACACCATGTAGCTGAACTGAGTCGCAGATGAAACGAAAATTATCGGTTAAAAAAATGTGGCGACATATCCCCTGTGTTAAGAGGCCCTCCGCAGAGTCAGCAGTAGCTATGACTGTACAAACTGTTGAGGGCGAAGTAAAGAAAAAGAGAAGGTACTTTTGGAACAAATGGCGCATAGAATGTGTGCCATGTCGTATGAATGAATGAGATTAGGGTTGGCGTGATGTTGAGTATTTGTTACAGTCTTCCACAATTTGAAATGTACAGAGCTACAGAAAGTGATTTTATTTATTTGCTACAACAAACATAATTGAGAAAAGCAATTCCATTATAGAATTTTGTCTGAAAGCTCCCAGAACTCTTTTTCTTCTTTGAGAACAAACTGGGAAGTAGAAGTTCAGTGAAAAAGAATGGCTAACTGTGCACGGAATTGACCTCAACTTTAACTATAAACATTAACATTAGGGAAACTAATTAGAAATTCCTATATAGATACTATATAACTCCAGTGAAGCTTAACAAGTTTGAAGAAAATGTGGAAGTGAATCAGGAACATTTTGTGGATTTATTTTGGTGTTGTAAAGCTGTTTACTCCTTTGGGAAGAAGATTCATAAAGCAATTCAAGATATGTGTAAGTGTACTTTTGAGCTATGACCTATGTTATATTTGTTGAATTATGACATGGAAAATAAGTTTCCCTATACAAGGAAATGTGTGTTTACAATGTTTGCTATTTTGCAAAAAAAATGTATACTTACTACATGGATTTCCCAGTCAGGACCCACCTTGGGTCACTGGCTGGAGCAGATAATAGACTTGTTGCCCATTGAAGAAATTACAAGTAAACGGCATCCAAGACTGCAAGATTTCCTATCCACATGGTCCTTAGTACTGAATTATATAAAGACTATAAAATGACGAATTCACATTGAATAATGGATAACCCACAGACTGTGGTAGCGTAGGATTATTATTATTATTATCATTATTTCTGTTTTTGTCGCTATCGTTTTGTGTGGCTGTGTTTTGTAGTATGTCTTGTATGTTTTGTTTTGTGTGTTAGATTGTGAATAAATAAAAAAATCACTGGATGTCCGTTAAAGCAGCATTTCAGTCAGATCAAGTCCAACATATTCATTGTGGGCTTTTAAGCAAAGGAGTCGGGCACAAATGGACTCAAAAAAAGACCACATAGTTAAAAAAAAGCAAGTGGGGGGAAAACAAATCAGTCATAAAGTAGCTACAGCTAGAAGATGTGCATGAATGGCACAGCGAGACTCAGTGTCAGCTTTTTGTAGAAATCATCAAGCACCGCACTCTGTGAGAAGGTCCTGTTTAATAATAATAGGCTGCTGAAGAGTGAATACATTGATGCGTGCAGTGTTTACGAATTTCAATAGAGAGATAAGTTATCTGGACACATTCTAATTTAACCCTGCGTGATTTGTTTGTTTTAGTGCTGTTTTAGCACTGCATTTAGACAGAAAGATCAGAGGACGAAAGCTCTTTGTATCAAGTGGTGCTTCTCATACAAGAGGTCCCTGTCTCTGAAAGCTGCGCTAATGGCCACTTTTAAGGCAATCTAAGTGACCCTTAAAAGTGTGGGTGATGTTAAAGTGGAATAAATGGCTCCATAAAAACCAGATAGGATGTTTTGCCATCCTTCTTGAAAAAAAATATCTGTGGGAAACATGTATTTTTCTTTGTCACTTTTGTCAGATAGATATGAGACCAAGACCCAATACTTTATCTGAAGGCTTTCACATACAGTAACTATCCAACCTAGGACTTGGACATATCAATTTGAGCTTGGCTGGACTGGATCTCTTTCCAATTTTGCATTAAATTGACAACCATCTGCGATGCCTTGGAAAATTGCCTCTCACTGAATAAGTGATGAAGAAGATGAGTCTACTGTCAGTTGTAATAACGTGGCTGATTTACATGCATTGGCACCATTGCAGTGTATAATTACAGCAGCAGGAGGACGCCATGTCTCTGATTTGTATCATGTAATGCAACTGAGCTTTGCGTCTTTTCATAAGCGATGCACCTCATTTTGGGTGGTCTGTTATCATATTAGTATCACTTCATCAAACAGATCCGCTGTCAGTAGCTATTCACAAGACCCAGTGAACATAACGTTGGCTGAACGGGTGTGATCTGTGAAGAAAGCATGGGGGGGGGGGGATGTTTTGGGATCATGCACAACAAAACAAAACATGCAAGAATTAAATCTCTATCATGGATATAGTGCCACTCGACCAGGCATGCCAAAACACTTATGCACTTCAATATCCAATAGAAAATAATCTCAAAATGAAAACACAGCGGAGCAGAGGTCACTACACAGCAAAAACAAAATACTTTCACCCAGGAAACGCTCATTTGTTCCTGGGGAGTGTTTTAATCCAAATTAATTTAATAATTCCTCACTTTTTTTCTGGTTTAACTCCACTATCGTGGCCCCCGAAAGGACAGTCATCTGGCGGTGCCTGTAGCTGGCTCACAATAGCCAATTTATGGTCATTTCAGCTGCCCAGTTTGTAAAAGTTAGTTAGATGGCACAACATCTGGCCTAATCACACCTGGCCTGGCAACCCAAAGCCATTGGTGTCGTTTCCAGATTTTGTGGGGTGAAGTGATCTGGGGGGTTGGGTGACCATTAAACACTTAATTTCCTGCATTCTGGTGATTTTGATATACCTTTTTCTACCATTTTCTGAAGCAATTTATGCTGGAAACATCTTTATGTAAAGGTAGGGAACCACTGATGAGTACTGGAAGTACAGTTAATGTCGACCAAACACAGTTCAGGCCGGAGATACTTTTAACTGCCTTTTCTCTGGCGCCAATCTGTAGTAGTGAGGATAGAAGATAAGCATTTTTTCATGCAAACAGCAGTTTGGTTTTCCGACATGTAATGCATTATAGCCTTACAGGGCTGCTAATGTGGCTAAATTATTATTATTAAGTACACATTATTATTGTGGCTGGGTTAGCTCAGTTGGTAGAGCAGGCACACAAATATAGAGGTGTATGCCTTGACGCAGAAGGTCCAGGGTTCGAGTCCGACCTGTGACGATGTCTTGCCTGTCTTCCCCCCTTTCATATCTAGCTGTCCTTTCATTAAAGGCGGAAATGCCCCAAAAAATAATAAAAAAAAAAATGTACATTATTATTTGTGTCTTCTTGCACCACTTTTTAGAAGAAATGTGACTTTTGATGTTACATGCTAGACATTAGTACATATTAACACACTGATGATAGCACGTTAAAGCTATACGTGCCAATTTTATATTAATGACTGTCCGTTACATTCGACCCATTGCCATATTAGTTGATACAAAGCTAATCAAAATTATCGGCTCCACAAAACACTCTGTATTTCTCAGTATGGCTAGGTTTACAAAATGGTGTAGTCCGGCAACTTTCGTGCGCAGCAGCTCGTGTGATGCGTTTTACCAGTTTACATTACCCCATTACAAACTCCTTACCTGAATGGATTCAGGCACCATCAACATAAACCTTAGACCTAATTTCAAGTCAAAACTTTAGCCTCAGAGAACATCGCAATTTAACTGTCGTACAAATTACTTTTATTATTCTACGATGCAACATCAGACAAAAGCACTGCCGATGAAAACTGGCCTTCCTGTTAACTCGGGTACATTTATATTTGTTTGAATGTCAATTAACATTGTGTAATTAAACATGTAAATGTCCCGTTTCAAATAGACCCTCCTCCAAAGCACGCTAGAGGAGGGTCTGGCTACTCCACACAGCATTCGGAGATGGGAGGAAAACGCGCTCTGGTTTATTGGCATTTCTTTAAACCAATCACAATCGCCGCTGCAAAATAGGCTCGGAAAGGAACTTGTTTTGGTGGAACATGTGTACGTTTCAAAGTTGTTTTAATCATGCAACAGAAAACTGAGATTGGAAAGATAGTCTAGCTAGCTGTCTACATTTACCTTCAGAGAGATATGAATAAAGGTTGACCATAGTCCTCATGAATCCACCAGAGTTTAAAATGCCAACACAAAGGAAGCCCAAGGCAACAGATATCTAACCTGACTCCGCCAGATGGATTGCTTCACATTTGCTCGGCATATCCATCTGGGAACTTTCTGTTGGAGAACTTTTGGGAAGGGGCGGAAATACTGGTTAGCTGATTGGATGAACCATCTGTCTATCACCTATGTTGGTGATAGACGGGCCAAATCAACCAATCAGATCCACGAAGCATATGAAAATACAACCACAAGCCCGCCCCTGCTGCTGCAGGCAAAGCATAGCTCGTTAGCTCAGCAAGCAAGCAACATGTCGGTAAAGGATATTTGCCGTTTGTGTAACGAGAATTTAGGAATAAAAGGCACCATTTCAGGTTCCCGGACCACTGTCTGAAAATACTGGTTAGCTGATTGGATAAACCATCTGTCTATCACCACCTAACCCACCTCAAAACCAACGCTGATTGGCCCGGTCGTTTGGCTAACGGCTCCAAATTTTCTCTATCTCAAGATGCCAGACTGATCTGCGAGTGGAAAACTGGAGCTCGCGAGATCAGGACGGTCTCACGAGGCTAACAGATATCCAGCCTAAATGAGTGAAATCCGGTGGATTTTACGGCGGCAACGGAGCAATCCCGGAAGTGGAACGTCAAGGATATAGACTACAAATAACTGATATTCTGATTATTCCTACCATACTGTGAATGTGTAGATGGCCTAGGCCTACACGTTCCTGCCTACATGTTTCATGCTCCACAATAAATAATCCACATACATTTCTTAAGAATTAGCTAGTCCAACCCAGTAGTCCTTAAATAATTGGTATAGGTTGCTTATCAGTAGGTAGAGTTGGATAAAAAAGAAATTGATTGATTCACACTTTTCCAATCGATGCAGTTGACTCTCCAACCTCAAGTCAATAAGCATTTATCTTTTTACCCCCGCCCCCCCCCCTTTAACGTTTATTGTAGGGTGGTTTGTATTAGACCAAGTTATACATAGATGGACACGTTGTCATTTCCCACTACAATCCGAGGGGAGGGAGACCAGAGATTGAGCTAGGTGCTTGAACAATGCCTCACGGAGTGCTGATAACCTTTCAGCTTATTATCCCAATTAGAGTACACAGCTGGAGGAGAAAATTAATTCAGCGCCGGGCTATTTTGTTTGTTTATTTACCGATGTGTGCCAATTGAAATGGGAGGTAAACAGAGCTCGGCGATCAGGGCTTCTGGTTGGCGCCGCAATTACAGCCTTCGCTTTTAACCAGATGCACAATGCCACCATTTCATTTGCACAGCGACTTAAAAAAAAGAAATAAATACATGCAAAAGGTCTAACCAGCACAGGTGTAATTTGCACGCACGTGGGTAATTAAAGTCAATCGTGAGCACATTTGTATAATAGCACGTAACGAGGAGCGGATTTTAATGTCAGACATATCTAGAGAAAGATGGGGCAAGCAAGTCACAATAGTTGACATTAAACACTGGGAAGACAAAACAGTGCCACAGTTAAGAGGCCAACAGCACTAACTATAAAGCAAAGAGAAAAGCATTTGGGAATCGGTAATCAAGCAAGCAGATGGAACATTTTCTTTTGAGATCACACAGTAGGCCCATTTTAAAACTGAAAGATGTATGCGAGCCAAGAGGAAATGGTGCTTTCCTTTATTCTCCTCATGCCGTAATGTGGGTTTCCTCTGAACTGGTGTAATTCCCCTCCCAAGGGGACAAGGTTGTTCCACATGAGCTGGTTCCCTAATAACCAACCCAAGCCTTCCAGTGAAAAATCCATTAAGGTCAAGTCATGCATAGTTGATTGAACATCTCGTCTGGTGGTCTGCTAAGGAGAGCCATGAGCCTAAGAATACCACATTAATCAGAAGCAAAAATGATTTTTTTATGGTTATGGGAACCGCAGATGTTCTTTAGGGGGACTATTTTTTTGTTGTCGGCACATTTGTATCATTAGCGCACCCGTCTGATTTAGCAGCATATTCTCAGCAACGAGATGATGTATGAGCGCAAAAGTCGCATGTAAACAAACCTAAGGGACCTTTATTTTTAATTTCTCTCCAGTCCAGAGGGAGATTCCCCCGCTTCTAAACCCCCAGGGAAGATCCGGCAAGCTCTCGCCACTAAATATTTCTCCACTCCCCACCCCAAAAAAAAAAAAAAAAAAAAACTCCATGATGACAGTAACCTGCTGTTGTGCGAACGCAAAGAGGCGCTTCAAGAGCACCCTGATCTCTCCTCCACCTCCTTCTATTCACAGCCAGCCTGTGTTCTCCCTGCTCCATTAGTTCAGACACGGCATCCATCCCGCTGAGCCTCGCACGGGGGAGGCAGAACCAAGGACGTCACTATCTGATGCCTTGTGTGTTCCCGTGTGTGTGTGTGTTTTGTATTGTGGCGATGGCGGTGGAGTGTAGCAGCTAGGAAAGGATGCAGTCAAGCATGAAATCACCTCTCTTCAGCTTTAAAGGGCTTACATGGATTTTTAATGATGAGCCCATATCTTTTATATGCCAAATATACTCAATGACTCCATTCTTTTTAATGCATATTTAACAGTAAGAGAGAGGACCGGACTGTAGCAAGATTAATGGGATATGCATAGATGCAGGTGTCTCTCTCTCCCTCCCTCTCTCTCTCTCTTCGGGTTAACATCGACGGTGTCATGTTACACGAGGCAGCCCTTTGCACTTTTAATTCAGGGATTTTTGTTGGTTAAGCAAAATGGCCATCAGGCTGACAAGGATGAGTGAAATAGGAAACAATCCTTCAATCCTAATTAAACAAACACTTTATTTTTACTCTCTGCTTATGATATTAAAGGTCCCATGGCATGAAAATTTCACTTTATGAGGTTTTTTAAGCATTAATATGAGTTTCTACATTTGAGTGTAGAAAGTGGGTTCTGTTTTTTTTTGTTGTACTGTTCACATTATGATGATTTAAGAGAGTTAATGAAATTACTCGATAAAATAAAACCTTGAACAATTCCGGTGGTGAACAGATAAGCAAAACATGTTTAAGTTAGCTAACTTTGTCTCAAAAGCCTATAAAAAGGTAAGATAGACTATATATTCAGTATTTATTTATTTATATTATTCCTGTCTCACATAGTAAAGGTTTCTGTCAGTGGTTATACACTTTGTCGTACTCAAGGACTGTCTGACGATTGGATCGTGAATACTTCCGCTGTTTCTTTAATTTTGGACTTTGTTGTTTGAAGATGTATATGCTGCACTCAAGTCCTGGGTCATAGGCCCATGCGGGCTGGGCTTATTCATTAAAAAGTGACACAATATTAAATATTTAATTCATTCATTCATATAAATATCTTTTGATTGGGATTTATTCTAAACCGCTTTATCGCTTGAAGTATTTGTGCATGTCCACAATCATTTAATAAATGCTTATTGCCCACTAAAAAATTGTAGAAAGAGAGAAAATGTTTTGCCTAAATATTAATATGACACCTATGTGTGTATACTATTATATACACCAAGTCAGAGTGCATTTTCTGCTGAGCACAACCTTGGCCTGTTCCAATAATCAGGTCTACTGAGTTATCAGAATAACTTTGCCGTTTTGTAGAGACAACGCTCATTATGCTGACAGAATTTCAACAGAAAAGAGCATGGCAAAATAAACCCTTGTTTTTTTTTGGACAGGTTTTACTTTCTTACAATAATTGCAGTTTCGACCATTCACTTTAAATATTTCATCTTTTCTTCTGATCATACCACAATATTGACATGGCAGCTCTTCCCTTTGCCACAAACAGGGCTTGCAACATTTATAAGGGTGGCAAAATAAAATGACAGAATAGCATCATGCTATAATTCTAGCATAGCAAAAATATGTAAAGCATTGTTATTACTCCATATGGACATATATCATGTTTTTACATTATATGGGCTATGCCCATATAATTGGGCTCAATTCTACCACAAAGAGGTTTATTCCTGTTTGGCCTGATTTATTTTCATTATAATGATTTCTTATGTCCTGATATGGATTGACAGTTATTTTTAATAATTATTTGAATAAGCAATTAAAAAGATATATATTTGCTGACAATGATTTGTTAACAAATGAGTGTTAACAAATAAATGACTAGTTTACACACGGCGTTGCGTTGAAGTCTTTGCAAAGCAATTGCAGTATTTCCGTATACACAGGTGGCAGTAGCTGTCAGTAGGGAGTTGGGTTAGTAACTGGCCTCTCACACTGACCTCTCCATTAGTGCATGTACAGGTACCGAGTGTGTGTGTATAATAATAACAGTGTAAACATTGTAACTAAATAAATTATTATTACATATTAGAGTAATAGTAGAGTATTAGAGTGTTTCATCACTAGAAAAAAAAACATGTTACACAAGGTGTTTTTATTTTCAAAGAGCTGCACAGAGGTGAGATTGTACCTGCATAAAATTTCACGAGGAGCACACGGCAGCAGCTCCCATCTGCTCAGCAGCACAATGAAAAAACTCTCGCCAAGTCTGCGGCTGTACCGCCGGAGGGGAAAGCCAATCAAATTAATCACATACTCTTCAACCCTTCTGGGAATCCCTGTGTGCATAAATAGAGAAAACTGTATTTATAATGGGGCATGACCCACCGATAAGTACCATGGGTGAAGTGTATGACTAAATTAATGGGAGTTGGTTAAATGTTGCTTGTGGGGGGGCAAGAAGCTCAAAATACATCTCAATAATAAGGGGAAAAAAAAGACAACACCCAGGCTATAATAGGGACATTTTTTTTCAGAAAATTGAAATCATAAATCGGCTGCTATGTAAAAGTCAATTTGCTTAAGGAGTTTTATTTCAGGATCTAATTGTGTCAAGAAGAGAACGAGGGCAGCGGGGCATCAATGCCCCATTTTCTCATCTGCAGAGACATGCTGGAAATGGCTTTGCCTTTTTCCTCTTTTTTTTTTTTTTTACCTGAGCAACTGTGGCTGCATATTCCAGATTCAGTAACGAATCAATTTGCAAGATATTTCTGCACCAAAGACACTTTTTTTGTCATTGTTGGTGTGCATGCCTGTGGCGCTCTGAAGAAAAGGGAAGGCTTGTTGTGTGAAAAAAATAAAAATAAAATAAAATGGAGCTTCAGCATGTGTGACAAACACTTTACCTAGCCGAGGGCTTCCTCGCCGGCACTTCAGGTTACAAGTCAATAGAGAGAAATTGTATGCAAATGTGACCTTCTGTTAAGTTGCCTCTCTCTCTGCAATTTAGAACAGTTTGTTAAATTTTCCTTTAAGTAAGTCAATAATTGCTCGACTTCCTGGACTTGAGGGAGAGTAAGACAAGCTTACGTATTCATAGATAAGTGAGTTTAAAAAAAGGACATTAGACTTAAAAGGACATAAAAAAAAATTATTTGCTCCGATTGCTGTAAGAGTACATTGCATTAAACGTTTTTTTTTTCTCCAATTCCCCACATTTTACACTGATCATATCCCATTTCTAATGAAAGTCAAAGGCTTACACCTTGTGGCTGTTTCCGGTTTCCTTAAATCTTTTCCATTATTAGTCGTGATAGATAAATCACCTTGGATACCAAAACATCATCATCATCAAAAAAACTATGAAATATCCATTTCTCAATATAAGGCAACAGAGTCTGTCCTCTTACAGTTTCATTATTCTCACAAATCTTTCACAACACAGTGTAGTAAAGTACATTCCATTGACTTTACATGTATGATTAACCCTCACTAATTTTAAAGTTAATGTGCGTTTGAACCTCACACATCCATCAAACTAAATTTCAGTTGGATAAGCTGCAACACATGATATTCAAGATTCAAGAGGAACTCTGTAAATGGACTAGACAGCTTTAAGTTGTCTGGGAGTATTAGGGCCACTCTTGGCGGAATAAAATTATATTTTTTCAAAAATAACTTGGTAATACATGAAAAGTTGGACTATTATGAAAATAATATATCACCATTGGAGGAAAAGATAATTAGGGGTAAAGTTGTAATATCAAGAAAGAATATTAAAAACAAAAAAAAATAACATAATAATAATATATAAGAAATATATACCAGTATTAAATTAATATTATACCAGTAACAAAAAAACATCATAATGTTGGATGAATAAAGTTGAAAGACATTTAAAAAAAGTTGGATGCCCGTTTGTTTTGGAGAATAAAGTAAGTAAGTTTTTTTTAAACGCAACTTAAATAAAGAAAACAATACTTGAAGATCTTATGCTTCCAATATCATATTAAAAGACGTGATACTGAGAATTTGCCATAATACTAAGAGAATAAATTCCCAATTTTACAAGAAAAATGTATTGTTCTTCTCTTTACTGATACAATCAGACTGGGACCAAGCGCTGAGGATAGTAAATTTGTTTAGGAAATGACTGTATGATTGACTGTAAAATGGAATATGTACTGTGACTGTACTGTATGTAGATGGATGCATACAGTATATAGATTTAAGAGCATTTTTTGTTAAGCTTTTATTTTGAAACGCCTGTGTTAGAGGTGTAAGACCCTTAAGAGGATGGCTGTCAAGGAGTCAGCCAATTTGGGGTGTAAACACAGGTGATGTGCTGAAACATGTTGGTTGAAATAAGTCCACATCTTGTCTGTAAGGGACTTATCGAGTGCCATCAGACAGCACAACCTTTGAAGTGCCAAATATGAATCAAGAAGCACAGGATAGTACAGGTCAGGAACTGGGTAAACTTTCAGTCGTTGCTTTGGTTGATGCAGCTTCTGGCTGTTAAACTCTGGATGCCTTCTCAATGTCATCACTTATTGATGGCCAGAAGACATTCTCATGCCCTTCCTTTGTTGCTTCCACTCCTCTGAGTCATAATATGTGTAACACTGCCAAGTACTCTGAGTGCAGCGATTTAGGTATATAGTAACTGTTGTTTCCTTTCAGTCGATTGTTGGTCTCAACAGTCAGCTCATCAGGGAAACCAAAGTACGGCCTCACTTCATTTTGGATGCTGCACGCACATGTTGGTCATCCTTTATGAATGGTGCAAATAAGTGGTTCTCTGTGCTGTTGGCAGCTATGTATTTGAAGACTTCCTACAGGCGAAGTTGGAGGCATCAGCTGGTGTGTTCCGTTTTGCAGCAAAGGAAGATTTTCAAAACTAGTCTAAATTTGTGTAGCCTCAACATTGTATGCTGCAAGCATGCTGGGGCCATGTCGAATGGCTTCTTATGGATTGTTACCAAAGAGAGTAAAAGAGTCCCACAGGGTACTGTTTTTGGCCCATTTCTCTTCAGGTTATGACTTACAAGGATCATGTGTTGCAGCATATTTTTAGATGTATGCCGATGATAGGATCATATATGTATCCTTGTGTTTCCGCTATATACATTTAGAAGTGGCGGTACACCGCTATTAAATTATTGCCACACACTGACAATGGCGTTCAGAATTGCCGTCCATCTTCCAAAATGCAACGCTTGTATCCAAATGAATTATGACTGAAGCTGCATGGCATTTTATCTGGTTGCCCATGGGCGTAGACCAGTGCGACGTAAATCCTCCCGCATTACCAAAACTAATCGGCGAGATGCAAATACAGGGGGCTGGGGTTTGCGCTCTCCCTGTAAAATGTTACATGCTGTGACTGAGTCATGTGAAAACTGTAATAAAAAAAAAATCACATTATTTGGCAGTGGACATTAGTAAAGTGTACAATATAAGGTTTCTGTCAATAATATCACCATGGTTGTATGATAAAAACTTGTGGCGCTATTAATCTAAATACATGACATCTTTTCTAATCCTGCTGAGCTCTGCCGGCGGAGCTCTCGACCCCAGAGGGTTAGCGGCAAAAGGCATTCTCCAGATCTTGAATCTGCAAAAAGGTGTGATGAGGCCTCCTCTAATTTGATGGAGAAAAAAACATGTGTTGCTACTGTGTAACACACATTACATTAAAGCTTTATTAAAATCATTCATATCTATGCAAATGCAGACATTAGTCTCAAGTTAATGTCTTTCTGCCATATTGGAAAATCCATCCTTCAGGCTCCGACACTCCTACAGCTTTTACTCTGACAAGCTCTTCTTTCACATTTGTCTCCATTGCTAATGTGAGGCATTTTCATTGCTGATTATGATCATTGCTCTTGTTTGACCATGCATTTCATTGATGTTATTATCTTTTAAATGTGTCACTTTGTTTTATTAGTAGAGAACCCACCGAGACGTTTGTTTGGCCGATATTAGATCAGACTTAAGTCGTGCCTCCATTATCGCATTCTGGATTATGTATTTATTTGGATATTCTTTTCATTCACTGAGTGAATGCTTTTTCTTTAATCTAAAAAAAAAAAAGCTGGTAAATGCCTCTGGTCCTTCAAGACCGAGTTTATAGGCTTTGTTTAGCCTGTGAGCGGAAAGCTGAATGTCCTTCATTACATATCTCCTAAGATTATCGCCAGCTATGGCAAAACAGGGGAACCTAGATAGTGTTGCTGTGTAAAGTAACACTGCCTAACAGTGTTTGCTGTTGCAGAATCCTGGATGATTTCTTCAGTAAAAACTGCCCAGAGTGCATTTTCCAGCTTAATCAAGGCTTTATGTAGTGCGTAAAGCGCTTTGAGTGGCCATTAAGACTAGCAAAGCACTTTATAAATGCAGTCCATTTATTTCAAGAAAGAGATGTTGCAGCTGAATTTTTCAAAAGAGTGCTGTGGTACCTCTAATTCAAATTCCTTGACTTTAATTAATTCTAATGTTATTTTTCTGGCCCACCATGGCGCTATAGTGGCAAGTCAAGAGTATTGTCTGAAAGCAGAGTGAGACTCATAAGACGAGATTTGGGAAACAGAGCTGCTGTTACATCTTTAACAAGTAGAGGATGAGCACCTTGATGTTTGTTATACTATAATAGAAGTATCACCTCCACATTTCTGATAAAGTCTGATTCTGATTACATTAAATGTAAAGCATTTATTTGTCAAAACATATTCAGGGTTTCATCTGGCCTGAAAAAAAAACTGTATGCACATAATATACTTGGCATTTCCAGGTAAATTGCACCATTTTTATAATGGTGCAATTTATGTCTTCCGGTGACAATATAAAGTGATAACTTTTACATTTGATTCTGCTACAGAAAGGTGACTATTTGCATAAAGATGGGTGCATTTAACTGACTGTAGGCTGCAGAACAGAGTGGGAGCCTTGTTATTGGTTTATGGTTCAAATCCAGTGAACAGCTGTTTACAATGTCAAAGAATGAGAGTCAGACTTCACATTTTGAACCTCTGACGATTTCCTTGTATTTAATGTAACTGCCAAATGCTCTGCAGGAACGGTTATGCAAGTAAAGACATTGCACCGGTCCGGTACATGCAGCCCTGTCTCCTAAAAATTGCATACCCATCCAACAAAAAACAGATCCTCAATTACATTGAGGGAAATATATATTTGTCCTGATGTATCACAAATACGTTTTTAATCAAAGTTCACAAAAGTCCACATAGGGAGGAGGTCGGGGTGAATGGTTGGGTCAAATAAACACAGGACTTACACTATGGGAATGTAGTTATTAGGAGTCAGGGCTGGTACATTATTTTAATCAAACTGTCCTCCCAAGAAAATGCCACCAAAACAACACGTTTACATTGAAGTGGTAAAGCCCTCTAGTGGCCATGGGTGCTGATGATGATGACTGGGTTTGTCGAGATCAATGGGGGAAATAAGGAGTGTTATTAAAGAGCAACAACATCTGCAGATGGAGGAGGTTGGGTTGGATGGATGGGTCAACAAAACGTCAGACTATTGGTGGTTACATTTCGTTTCATTGGTTCTTGTTTCTGTCGTTTAGTCAACGTTGGTCATTATTGTAACCTTGATGACGAAGGGCGCCTAAATTTAAAAAGGAAATAGTAATTTGTTACTACACCAACAGTTTCCCCAACCAAGTTGTTTTTGTACTTCAACCTATCCATAGCTGTGAAATATCAGAAAAACAATGCATTTTGTGGTTTCATTTTTAGGAGTGGTTGGTTTTAAGCCTGGTGTGTGTAACCTCTTCCATTGTATCCATCGCCCATGAGGCTCCAGCAGCACCACTGGTTATTCAGCGGCACCTATACATGCTTCCTGAAGCATTTAGCAGTGAGACGGTTATCTGCTTCCTAGTTGGTGAGCTTCAACTAGTGACCATTGTTTCTCTTTCCTTAGGTCGGCTGCACACTGCCTGCGTGGCGTGTCCGTTTTTATTTCGGCTCCCATGTTAACAAGTTCGAGCTTGCACACTGCCTGTGTGACACGCACGTCTCAGCCGTGCCAAAAACGCGTGCATGCTAGAAACAGGATCGACGCCTATTTTTCACGTGACACGCAAGCGTGTTGGAAGCGTTTCCAGGCAAAATAGAATAGGAAAAGATGTTTATATGTCATTTTGACACAAATACATTTAATAAATGTCATTTTGATGTTTGAAAGTCTCTAGGTTTTGACATAAATGCAGATATGCAGACAAAAAAAAATATATTGCACCTGTCAATACAGAACGAAATATTCTGTAGCCTATTTTGCCGTCAATACTGCCGACATTGTCTTTGCTATAATCAAATCAGTACATAATATAATGTTTAACATGGTATTTCATTTTATCAATGGGTAACATCCATGTGTCCAGACAAGGCTAGCAGCAGCAGTCAGCCAGTGTGCAGCAGGCCTTATGCAGTTACAGTCCGTATGTTAGCGTTGTTGTTTACCAGTAGCTTAGGTACTATATTTAATATATATATGTACAATTATCCTATCTAATATTTGAGTCAGCCTTCCTGTTTGTGTGTAAAAGGTGCAAAAGCAACTCCCTCAAAAGAAAACAGGGGAAGAGAAAAAAGAAAAATGGTATTCATTCCATAATCTCAGAGCACTGTCTCCACTTTATTTGACAGTTGAAAGTTTGTGGGCATGATTGTCTGACAATTTGTCATGCAGGGTCTGGCGGGTCTCAATTCAGTTTCACACACTCTGCACCACTGACAGGATTGTCAAAGCTATTTGTCACAGCTCTGTTTAGCCATCAGATTGGTTGGACCCTCTATGGCCTCTTCTATCCACAATAACTGGCAACAGTTAAACCTTTCGCCCCCCATCAAATGATGCGCTCTCTGTACGGTTGTAACTGCCATTTGTGTTCCGTCCTTTCCAACTTCAATTGCATATGAAACAGAGGTCCACGTTTACATAGCGTATGCCAACCGAACGAACCAAATCATAATGTTATGGTTGCACAGTGAGGGAAATCATTACCCTGAATAAAATACAGGTTGGAACCTTGCATAAAGACTGAGGGCCTTTTCACACCTGAATTGTTGAGAAAAGAGGATAACACAGGAACTTTACTTGGGTTTTGAAGCGCTGCAACGATTATTCAGAGACAAACTGAAACATACACTGTACATGTACTACCAATTAACAAGTTATTCTTCGCTCTCATATCAGACAGCTGTCTGCTCTGAGCACATCCACAGACACTCTCTTGCTCAACCACACACTACATACAAACTAAGTGTAACTTTTTTCTCAGTCTCCTCGGATTCTGTCTGATCAACTAGGTTTGGGTAAGGAGATTGGCAGTAGCACTAAAGCACGAGAGCAATAGATCCCCCAGCCCACATAACACAGAATGTAGTATAAATGAATAATATATTCAAATATTCAATTTTTTCCAAACATAAAATGTTCAGCCTTACACTTGTTAAATTAAATGCAGTTCTTTCCATATAAATGAAATGCACAGTATGAAATAAAATTAGCTGACCTAGGTAAAATTTAGGAACAAATAAATGTGTTCTTTTTGTCCCTTAATGGGTTTAATAGTCCTTATTCTTCCCTGTTTTCCATTGTCTGTCTCAGTTTATTGTCTCCCAGGATCCTCCAAGGAGGAGACCGTTTTTAGGTTCCTTTGTCAGTTTGGTTTTAGCAAAAAAAAAGTAAAATAAAAATAACCCCCCCAAAAAAATACTGAGATAACAGAAAAAAATATAGATTCCAATAGGGCTGGGCGATATGGTTGAAAACTGTATCACGATATAAGTTTTTCATATCGGTCGATATCGATAATTATTGATATTTTTTATGACCTATTTAAAATAAGGACCAGGAGAAAAATATATTAAATTTAAACATTTTTATTTTAAACTTAACCCTGCTCTGATTATAATCCCCTCAGTTATAAAAGCAGAAATGTCAACACAACCATGGAAAACACTCAAATAATTAAATTGTAAACAGGTCTAAAATCACAATGAACACTTAATTATCTCTTAAAATTAAAGTGCAAAATTAAAGAATAAGTAAGAAATGCTTAATAAAGTGTCATAAAATAGTGCAAAGTGTTAGCTAAATATAAGAAACCTGAGAAACTATTTTCTGCAGGTTTAGTGCTAGGTTGGTAACCTGGCTTCTGGACAGTGCTCAGCATGTCTGCCTCCGTTATTTCTTTGTAGCGTTTAGTAAGGCGCTGATGCAGAGTACCTCTCCATGGCGGTCTGCTGTTTGTGCCGTGTTGCAGCTGCAAATGTTGTTGGACGTTGATGCCGAATACGGCTGTGCTCGAAAGTGTGAGCGCGGCTAAAGTGGTAAAACAAGTTTGTGGTCGTACCAGTGTTGGTGGGGACGATGGTCTGACGACATTGGTCTGACTACGGCCAGACTTATAAAATCCCCAAAACTGCCATACTGAC
This sequence comes from Perca flavescens, assembly GCF_004354835.1. Taxonomy (NCBI): domain Eukaryota; kingdom Metazoa; phylum Chordata; class Actinopteri; order Perciformes; family Percidae; genus Perca; species Perca flavescens. The sequence goes on from NC_041344.1 coordinate 27,669,500, forward strand.
TTTTCCTGTTTTATCAACGATTTCTTCGCTCGCTGCGGCACTCACTTTCCACTCCACGCCGGTTCTGTTATTGAAGAACACGAGACAGCGATGTGGTGCAACCAAACATGATACTGTTACATGATTGGCTGTTAGAGTGTCACTCCCCACGTTGCTAGGTTGCCAGAGAGTGAGGGCCTTTGTTCATGCAACCAAACTTGATTCACAACCTCTGGTTTCTTCTGATGAAGAAAAACAAGTTATCGAACGTTTTATCGACCGCATTTTCTATTGATATTGATTATGTGTCTATCGCGATACATATCGTTATCGTTTTATCGCCCAGCCCTAGATTCCAACTAAAATGTCACTCCTCAGGACTGAGCCTTGTCCTACCACACTGCGGTCCCGATGAACCAAGAGCCTCCATGCAGAATAGCGGGTGATACAGGTGGCAGTTGAATCCAAAGCCTCCACATGGCAATGGCAGTGATACAGGCCGTAGTTGAATCAAGATCCTCCACGTGGCAATGGCGGTGATACAGGTCGCAGTTGAATCTGAGAACTCGTCCCTCGAAAAAAAACAGCCTGCATAATATGCAGCGTAATTGTACATTAACCATGCGGCTTCATTACACGGAATATAAACAAGTGAACTACAGGAAATATGAAACATATCAGTTTTGCATCTCAACTACAGCGACAGCTATGTAGCTGTGCTTGGCCTCATTACCAGGCCGCAGCTAAGCTAACAGCTCTGAAAATTGCTAACCGTTCGTCACGGTAACACACAATAACAATCACAAAAACATGTCTCAGTAACATTTATCGACTATTCTGACTGGCTTTTTTTTTACTCATATACACTGAACCAGAAGGATACTGCTAATGCTAATGAAGCTAACGGTGCAGCTAACTCACCAGAATAGTTCAGAAAAGCTCGAGGAAACGCGCCGACGGAGTCGCTCCGGTGATTGATTTCACTTGCACCAAGTAAATATCCCTTCAGTCACTTTTTAACGACCGTTATATCACAACGTTCACAAAATATCATCTGTACGTCGCCGAACGAGGACACTTTGCTCGGCGGCTGCACAACGTTCTTTTTTCCTCTCTTTTTTTCCTTCTCACGCACTGAGAGCTACAGGTGATGCATTCAGGTAAGCTCGGAAGTTCCACTACTAGACGGAAACAACATGCATTCAAAGGTTTCTGTAAATTAAAGTACCATAAAACTAACCAGGGTTACATAAGCACTGAGCTATTCCTTAAAAAGGTGCAGCAGGTAAGCCTTATAAAACTAACTTTCTGTCATATTTGCTGAAACTGACCCTATGTTCCAGTGTAACTACATGAAGCAGGTCATTGGGGTTTCCAACTGCGTGTCAATCACTGCTCATGCACACACATTCATTCTCCCTTGTGGGGGAGGGGCTTAGGAGACAGTTTTGGGCTTTAGCAGAAAGGGGGGAGGGGCTGAGAAGTTGTCGATGTTCAAATTTTTTGGAAAACGCTGCGTTCATGGACATCGGAAAAACATTTTTTCCCAGTGAAAACGTCACCATTAACGTCACTTCCTGTGGGAATCAGGTGGGAAACTTGGGCTGGATTTTGGCGAGTTCCCCAGTTGGTGACGCGTTGTTGACAACTGACGACTGATGTAGGCGACTTTGGTTCACTGAACATATTTCAATGCCAAGAAACATACACAGACATAATGTTTCATATTATTCATAAATAGGTCCATGTATAAAAAACAACACATTATCCGTGTCCTTTCCCGTTGGTTGTCCTGCAGATAACACAAACACGTGTCCATGAGCTGTTTGTATGCTCACATAAAAAAAAAAAAAACAGCGGCAAATCTTTAGTTATTGTGGCCTCCATGTTTTCACCCACCTGATGCTCTAGGCTACGGCCAACCGTTGGTGGCAGTCATGCAACAAGTTGTTATGTCAAATGCCAATATAACAGAAGAAGTAGAACACGCATCCCGACCATGTGAACGCTGCCAGTCGGAAAAACAACGTAATCACGGGGGGCGGTCCCTGTTATTCCCAGGTGGCATGAACGCAGCACAAGTCCTGGATCTTCACAATCCTACCTACCGCACCTTTAAAAAGGAGCTACGCTTCTCTTATAACACTACAATAGCCTGCCAGAACTTCCTGTATTTGGTCCAAAAGTCCGAACCATCACCGGACCGTGTTTCAGTTTGATTCGGCCCTGGACCACTTCTTTTTGTGGGACCAAATTTCGTCTGTTTGGTCGAGACCGTGGTCTGCGGGAGGTTTAATACCTGTAATTTTTGTTTGGATCTAACTGAACAGTCTGAAAATCCAGACCAAACGAGGTAGGTGTGAAAGCACCTTATGGGTTTAAACTTCACAATGACAGATATGAAGCTTTCAATTATCTACTTTACTAAGACTTTTTTACCAAATTCATGTGCAAAGTAGTTACTGCCTGTGAGACTGGTCATCTAAAAGACAAATAGCAGGGATGGTATGGCCTTTTAGCTGGTTTGTTGGTCCACTATGGTCCAAAGTGAAAGAACTCCACTACTGGATGGATCACTATTAAATTGGTTATGGACATTCATCTTTCTTCTCAGGCTGTAATATCTTTCATCATTGCTTGATTTTTCCTGTAGCACGACCATCACAGCAAAATTTCAGTTTGCTTTAAAGATATGAGCTGTTTTTTTTTTACATTATTTTTGGGGGCTGTTCTGCCTTTAATTTTTGACAGGACAGCTAGATGAGAAAGGGGAGAGAGAGGGGGAAAGACATGCAGGAAACCGTCCCAGGTCGGGTTCGAACCCTGGACCTCTGTGTCGAGCCTGTCTCCACCTGCAGGTTGTCAACTGTGTGGTTTGGAATGAAAGGGAGACACGGCGAATATCGCTCATATACATTCTTTTTTTTTTGGGACGACGTAGTTAAGGGGGCAGGCATGTCATGCTTAGGCGGCCGCCTTAGCTGCAAAGTGCTGCGCCAAACCCTGTAAATACTGAATAGTGTGGCTTCAATGCGTTCATAGACAGTATATACAACATGAAGTGTGTTGAAATGTGGATCAAACTCAAATATTGCCCATTTTTCTCATTTTACACAAACAAACATGGTGGAAATACAGCAAACTACCATACATGCAGAGAATGCTAGTAAGCTTTCCGGTAAGTTAGAGAATAGAGAAATGTAATATTGATTTAATTTTCCCTCATCACTCATGTAAAACTTAATTGGGGATTTGTTGTCTCCATTTCTACCGACTCCCACTGTGAGACAGACAGTCAGGTAAATAGATAAACAGTAAGGAGAATTGCTTCTCGTTTGCTCGGGATCTCCCCTTTAATTTCATGCTCTAATCGCTTTCTTTAACCTTCTTGGATCAGCAAGAGAACCTCTGTCTGTATTTCGCTACAAACTCCAAATTAATCTTGTGAGTATTCTCACCTTTGCGGCATTCAAGGTCTCAATCAAACTGAACAATACATGCCTGTTTCATTGTTGTACAACCATTTGCATCTGTTCTGGGCCATAGGACACATTCTGCAACATACTGTGTTTGAAAGGAACTCTGTATCAAACTAGCAGCTTTTGCCATCAAACGAAAAGTATGTTACTGGAAAACCAATGGCAACTAACTTCAGCACTATGCAGCTTGTTTTCTCCTCTCCTACCTTTCCATTTCTATGCCGCTCTTTAGCACTCTACCTTTGACTCTCACTTTAGAAAATTAACTGTGTTGGCAGCCATAGGGAAATCAATAGACAAAGAGGCCAGGATTGTATAACTATACTGTTCCAAAGACATTCATTTTATTTTTTTTTGATTGGAATGCTACGTTGCTTGTATGGGTTTTGTGCCTCTCAACATTTTGTTTTCCTTTATAGGTCAAATTTAAAATAACTGAAGTAAAACCTGGTTATGGATATGTGATTAACAACAGGATGAGAAATAAAAATGAAAACACTGCAAAAAACATTTCACACAAGCTAGTAAGAATACGCTGTCACACAGAGGGTTGTTCTAGGTAAGTGAGCCGGTAGATGCGAGCAAAGTCAGCACAAAAACACAGCACATAGCGGCTCCATCACAAATTGATGAACTGACATTACATAGGAATTTGTGTTGCAGAACATACAGTGAGAAAATCTCTGTAATGACAGTGAGTACATTTACATGCACACTAAAATGTCACTATTATTCCAAATATGACAATATTCCAAATTTGATATGGGTCATGTAAACAGCATATTCCGTTTGGATATTCCAAAAAAGGCTTTTTTCCGAATTTAGCATTTTCTGATTAAGATGTATATATGTACGTATTCCGGTATTATTCAGGTTTCACGAGCCTTCTTTGGACATGTATACAGCGCATTTGGATTATGCGTTTCAATCTGGGTTTTTACCGCAGTTTACAACCAGTTTTGGCCAGTTTACGGCCAGTTGTCCGTTTATGCCTTACGGTCAGCTCTGTGCGTTGCTATGGTTGTTGTACACAAACCAACCAGCCAACAGTTTGCAAGGCTGCAGTACAGCATTGCAAATGCCCAAAAGAAAAGTTTTTTTTTTTTTTTTTTTTTTTTTGGATATGCACAAACATCGCATCGCCGACCATTTCAAGAAGATGGTTGCAGGAATGAAAGAGCGACGCTGTGTTGGCATAGTCGAACAAATTCGCCACCAGTGGAAAACTTTGCCCGGCTGCATGTAATTGGGAATATTAGTGGAATATATATATATATTTTTTATTATTACTAGCTTGTCATGACCGAAAGAACGAGATCCAGGGTGCAAGCGGCTGAAATGGGTTTCCTCAGGAGGGTGGCTGGTGTCTCCCTTAGAGATAGGGTGAGAAGCTCAGTCATCCGTGAGGAGCTCGGAGAGAGCCGCTGCTCCCGGCGTCGAAAGGAGCCAGTTGAGGTGGTTCGGGCATCTGGTAAGGATGCCCCCTGGGCGCCTCCCTAGGGAGGTGTTCCAGGCACGTCCAGCTGGGAGGAGGCCTCGGGGAAGACCCAGGACTAGGTGGAGGGATTATATCTCCAACCTGGCCTGGGAACGCCTCGGGATCCCCCAGTCGGAGCTGGTTAATGTTGCTCGGGAAAGGGAAGTTTGGGGTCCCCTGCTGGAGCTGCTCCCCCCGCGACCCGACACCGGATAAGCGGACGAAGATGGATGGATGGATGGATTATTACTAGCTTGTTAAGGGCAACAACCGGAATATTATGTGCATGTAAATGTAGTCAATGTGGTGCTGTTCACTTTAGGATTTGATTTGTGCTAGTCCTTGTATCAATATGACCATAATGCTTATGTTTTGGCCCATTTACAGTGCTGCCTTTCATGTTACAAGTTTAATAGCTTTGAAATATAGTCTGTGGTTCAGAATGTGAGCAGTGGAGCGAAGAGGCTAAATGCTTTGAAATGAAAAATGTATACGCCTGTTACCGTTTGTGGGATATCTCCTCTTTAAATCTACATTTTATAACTTCAGGAAAGAGAAATGTAATTAGAATGTAAAATAAGTTTTATAATTAACTTTATTATTGAATAGCCTCAGAGATTCAAAACCCTTAAATGTGTTTGCAGCAAGATTTCCATTTTGCTACTGGGTCCCTGATACACTTCACTTTACAAACCATTTACAAACCCAAAATGGTTGTGCCTGAAACGTTTTGGAGGAAACATAATTGCTGTTCCCTTCTTTCTTTTGTTGGTTAAGTTTTATCGTGACAGATTAAGCATAACAGACAAAATTATAGGGAAAAGTAAGCATTTTAAGCTCCGCCCTGAATAGGCTAAACTGTTTCTCACCAATGGCCATTACTTCTCCCCACTAGTAAACAAACACTTGCAGATGCAGACTTGGGGCCCTATCTTGCACCCGGCACAGAGCAGCGCAAAGCCCAACGCAAGTCTCTTTACTAGTTTAACACCAACGCAGTCGTCAATTTCCTGTCTGGCGCCCACTTCGTTTAAATAGCAAATGCACCTGCGCCCATCTTTGCGCCAATGGGCGTGCTGGTCTTACAGGAAGATGTGTTCAGGTGAATTCTTGGCGTATTGCTATCTTGAGGCAGCGGGAAGTGATCACGCCAGTGACCAACAAAAACCTGATCTAAAGTCAATATTTCATTGTTATTTTAACAGCAAATTAGTAAAATGCGCCTAGGCTTATGCACAGCGCGCGCACACCATGCTTGTTACACACACAAACATGGGTTTTCCCAGGCTAGTAAAAAGTAAATTTAAAGATTATAAAAGCAGGTTCAGGTGCTCTATAAACACTGTGAACGTATCAAAACGCTCAATACACAGAGAAATGTACACAGCCCGTATTCAGAAACTGTGCCTTTAAACGAGCCGTCAGGACTTGTGATGTCACAACTGTACTATACTGTATATAGGTAGAAAGTGTCGCTACAGCGCCGGTAGGGTCATTCACCAGCTGCAGTGACAGTGCAGAGACGCTGAGAGCGCGGATGCGGAAGACCCGGGAAAACACTGACCAATCAGAGCAGACTGGGCTTTTTCAGGAGGGGGGGCTTAAAGAGACAGACAGCTAAAATGGAGCGGAGTGTGAAAACATGTGTATTCAGACAGACCGTATGAGAAAAATAAAGTGTTTTTTGATATTAAAGCATGTAAACATGTTCTAGTAGAAACCCAAGATACAAATATGAACCTGAAAATAAGCATAATACGGGACCTTTAATAACTTACTACCGTTACAATGGCAGTGTGTTACAGTAGTCACATAGAGGCTTAAGGACTTATAAGTGGCACTATGTACGCATGATTGCAGCCTGAATTCAGTGCTGCCCTGCAGGCTTATTAAGCAGGAGGACCACTGCAGGAAGACAAATGGAATTAATGATGTCACTCCTCGCAAGAAATAAATTTATGATGGCATTTTGTGATACATTTCTTTTGGTGGACCTGTTTCAGGTGATTTGTGATTGCTGTAAGTGCCAGGGAGGAGACAGGCATGCAGTGGGGCTGTCCAATGTAATCCTTGCGGATTCACATCATGGCCTCAGTTTTACCTCAACATTGATCCGTTTCAGTATTCTCCTGTACAGTGAAAACTTTGACGCTTCCATTCATATCATCAATTCACTACAGTACTGTGATATTATGAGAACATAAGCAAGGCAGTGATCACAATTTGCGTCTTTTTCGAAGCTGCCAGCGTCTGTTTTACATTGTAATCCTTTGGACCGTTTGAAAACTGTGTTTTCAAAAAAGTCCGGAGCGCCTTTTTAAATGCCACTGCAAACGTTTGTTTTCTGCAGCTCAGAGTGTCTTTTTGAAGTTAAAAAAGCTAGACTTTTCTGAAAAAAACGCCCTGGGTTAAGCTCTTTTTTGACAGCTGATCAATTACAAGAGAGTAGCGAGCCCTGTCGATTCCATAACAACAAGAAAAGGTGGCGAAAGAAAGGCTAGTTGTGCTAGTGTCGGAGCACAGTGAGTTTAAATGATATGACCGCAAAACTGTACCATAATTCATACCATTAAGAGGCTGTGTGGGCACAAATTTGACAGATCCTTGGTTCGTCTTAACAAAACTGTACTGCCGGTTAGCTAACATGGATACTGAAGCAGTAGCTGTTGTTATAGCAACAAAAGACACCATGGGCTGCTTTTTGGAACCAAAACGCTGCCAGCTAAAGCTTTTTATTTTAACTACAAAAAAAGCGCCCTAAGTCAACCTTTTTGGCATCAAAAAATGACGCCAAGTGGGAACATGGCCTACGAATCATATAACAGCCAAGCGATACAATCCCCTAAATGTGACGAGACATGTGCTTAATAAAGTCAGCTAGAAGCTAACAGTGCTTCGTTGTGCTCAGGGTGCAGAAATGTCAGAGCGGCCAACAGCTCCTCCGCTTTACCAAACCGACTGTTGACCCACAGCTTGTGGGTTCAAAGCTCCGCTACATGCGACCATCATGTCTGCTGAAGACGTGCCTGCCTACTTAGTGTCGGATAAAAATTAATAGACACAGATGTACTCCACAGCTTAGGATAATCACACGGCCCTCGGGGCGGTGCAGGGGAAAGAGAACCACACTCTAAATAGCTCATTAATTCAAATTCAGGGAGGTCACGGCAGGGTTTTGCCTTCGTGGCACTGACATTTTAATCAGAAGTCCGCCCAAGTCTCCATTAATAGAATAATGGAGATTATGATAGCAGGCATTGTGTTATAATACCTTTGCACATTTTTTTTTTTTTACCGTTTCTGTTCTCTCTGGAATCCACCTGTGAGGTGTTCCAGCATTGATCGGTCTTTAAAGCTATAGTGCGTAGTTTCTGTCCCCCCGTGAAGAATTCTAAGTAATGACAACAAAACTGTTGGCGCGTCCACATGATACAAGCCCTCCGTGATCGTGCCCCCACCCCTCCCCCAAGCAGTTGCTAGTAGCCTAGGAGGACACAGAGGATTAAAAAAAATATGAGGTCCATTATCTTCACTCGAGTTTCTTTACAGGAAAGTCGCCGGACGCCACAATCTTCTGATCATAGCCATACTGAGAAATCCAGAGAGAGTTGTGTGGAGCTGTCGGGATTCTTAATTAGCTTTGTAGCAACTCATTTAGCAATGGCTTGAATGTAATGGACGTTCATTAATTAAATTAAAAGCTTTAAATAAAAAAAAAGATCATTACATCTAATGGCAAATCAAAAGGCACACAACTGTTACCAGGCATTAAAAACTAATTCATTACATAAGCAAATATGAGTGCAATTAAATAAACAGGTTTGTGCTAATAAGTGTAAACAATAGTACAGTATTTTGAAATAAATACTATGATTAAACAAGTCATATGATAAAAAATAAATAATTAAAACATAAGCCACAAGTTTTTCCAGAGCAACTTACACTACATATTCAACTATTTAGGCTTTCCGACAACAAGGTTTATAAAATAAATATAAAGATCTCATTAATACAGTACAATCCAACATTCTCCAGAAATTCAAACAGAAACATCTTGGCAGTTTCATTTACTTCATTTAGATTTTTTTGTGAAGATTTTCTAATCTACTAAACAAGTCAACTTTTTTTTTACAGCTGAGAACGCAGAGCATGAGAGCAATGTAAAAAAAAAAGAAGTGAGATTGAGGTATTAATTTGTGGCATCTTCAATTCGTGATTACTTTCACAGTTTCATTAGCGAGGGCTGCATAATGACGACGGCAACCTATACTAATGGGAACACGTTCAGAAGGTGTGTAACTGTACCTGAAGTAGGACCAGTAACAAACTAAGCCATTCTCTGCGTTTTTACATCTATGATCTACAAAATCAATACCTCAGTATACACAAATAAGTTTCAATCGGGTGAGATTCTGCTTCATCGAGCATAAAATGTGATGATTTTCTAACTACGTGCATTTTCTAGCACTGGTGTGTGCTCTCACACGTGTGCATGGCGTGTGTGTTTTTAATTAACTACTTTAAATACACTCATGCTGACTTTGTGAATTGAACCTAAGGTGCATAAAGGAGAAAATGTGTTTTGCATACATCCAAATAGTAATAAGAGTAAGCGCAGATAAGGAGGAGGAGATCAGAATAATATTCATTCCTGCTATCGAGGATGGATTATCCCAGCAGGAGCCCCGGGGGCCGACATTCTCTGTCGACCCCCCCCCCACCTTCCCGCTGTGCTCAATCACAATTCAAAACTCTCAATGACCCAAAATGTTAACCTCATCCGGCTGACTATTCTCTAATGTCATCCACTCCTTGGATGAAAGATGATTTTATTTGTTCCCAATGTAAATCGCCTTTGTGTCATTGCATTGATTCTAGTGCAGTTATCTACCATAGAATGGCTTGCCTTCAAGATACCCCTTGTATCTATTAGGCTACATTTACATTGCTACATTTTTGTTTAAAACTAATATATTTTGCTACGTTTACACCTTGCATTCACACTGCTCTGGCATTTCAGAGCCCCTGAACCAGAGACAATTGAAAAAAACTTCTGACCCCGTTTTGGTTTGTAATCTGCGGGGTTGACTTGCATTCTCAGCGGCCGCAAACGGAGACCTTTGGCAACACCGACACTGACGCCAGTGTTTCGCCGCCTGACTGGGTTTTATCGGTCACAGCCTTGCTTTGCCAGACCATCCAGAAGCTGCGGAGCGCAGGAGGGTCTGGCTACTCCACGCAGCATTACGGGATTCTCAGATGGGAGAAAAACGTGCTCTGGTTTATTGGCATTTCTTTCAACCAATCACAACAGTCATGAGCGGCGCTAAGCTCCGCACGGAGCCACTCTAAAATAGTCGTGTGAGAGAAAACTCAGATTGGACAGATAGTCTAGCTAGCAGTCTCAATTTACCCTGCAGAGATCTGAGGAGCAGTTATGGTTTAAAATTCCAATACAAAGAAAGTGTAAGGAAACGGAAAATGCATGCATCCGCCGAAATTTCCTACGGCACCGGAGTAATACCAGAAGTGGAACGTCAAGGATATAGACTGTATCGGTCATGATGTCTGCAACCCAGTGAAAAAACCCGGAGCGGGTTAGGAAAAGCATGGGTTTTCAGTAATTCATTCCTTTTAATCTATTTAATAGCAATCAGTAACATGTTCATATAAAACTCCAAAGAAACTAGAACTTTAAGCAGTTATGACGGGGCCCAAGCCTCCGATGCCATTCGCCTCCGATGCCATTCGCCTCCAATGCCATTCGCCTCCGATGCCATTCGCCTCCGATGCCATTCGCCTCCGATGCCAGTCGTCCGCGACGCCCCGGGGAGCCGCACCAGTCGCCCCCAATGACCCGCGAAGCTGCGCCAATGCGGGACCCGAAGCATTACGTGGGGGGGGGAACGTTGGTGAATATCGAGAGGTTTGATGCATGAGGTCTGGGGTACTCTGCCATTGCAAATGTAGTGGTTAACAGTTAATCTCCATGCATATACAGACTACTTTTAACAATTCTCTACTATAAACAAACTTCTTAACCCCCATGACCACAGGGGACAGCAGAGAGAAATGAGAGAGTGACTGAGAGACTGGAGGTACCGGCAGGTGTGGTGGTTGAAAGAGCAGGGGAAGTGGTCACGTTGTTGTAAATGGTGTCATAGGCGCCGATTGATGTTTTTCTCCGTGGGTGCTCACAGGCGCACGTCGTTTAAAAAAAAAAAAAGTAGTCAAAAGTTGTTTGCATTTCAAAACCTTAGAAAATGGACAGCGGCCGCCACGAACACGCGCCTATTAACTCGATAATAAAGCCGTGAAGTAGGCTTTCAACTCAGGACAGTGCCACTTCTCACAAATACAGATAGGATTGGAGATGAGAAGTTTAACTGACATGTAACCGCGATCACCATCAGCAGACTGTTATCTTTAAGCTACAAAAGACTCTAAGTTTTGACTATTTATAACTATTAAGTTATAAAGTTATGAATCAGAAGTGCCGTTTTGCATTGTATACAACATGCTCGACCTCAGAAGGGGTAAAAAGGTGAAACTGGCATATGATGACTATAGTGCCCTCTATTGGCCGATCTTTGCCAGATTTGGTACAGAGCATCGTAGTGGAATGTTGAACAACGACCTTAAGTTATTTGCTGATAACATTACATTTAACCGAGATATGATATGATACGTGTGCGGTAGCTAGCTAGGAAAATTTGTTTGGTTGTCAAATTGGCATACTTTAACGTAGCAAAATTCCTTCAATAATTTCTTGTCAGGTCCATATGGAGATGCTAAGTACCAGGTTTCGTGCAGATTGGTCGCACGGCCTAGGACGAGTTCGAAAAAGTTGGTTTTGCACATTGCGCGATATTGCGAAAAAATGTTTGCGTGGAAATGGGCTTGGCCTATATCAGGTAATTTATCTTCATTCAAGGAACACGTGGATGTAAGAATTTCTAATGTACAATGTTTATTGTGGGAGTTAATGACAAAAAAACATTATAGCACCACCTAGTTGTCCACATGTGCAATTTTTGGTAGGTGTGATCCATGGCCCATTGTCCATCGACCCTGTAAATTTAAAGTTGTTCACATTAGTGTAAGTGGTGAATCTAGAGTTGGGTCACATTGGGTCCCATGGGCCACGCCCACTTTGACCCCTCAGTACTCCATTCTAGGGTTGGCCTCAGGATTGGCCCGAGATGGTACCCATCAAATTTTGTATAAATTGGATGAGCCGTTCATGAGATATAAACTTTTTGTACTTGTAGCGCCCCCTAGTGACCAATTTTCCTAAAACGCATGGCGGACCTCCAGAGGATCATGGCAAAGAATAATCTAAAGTTTGCCGTTGACAGCATTGACTTTGGCTGAGATATGGCAAAGTTGGTATTTTCATAGTTAGCTACACAAATTAGTTTGTGCGTTATATGCGCAATTTTTATCAAGAATTCCTTTTCTAACTTTTCGTCAGGTCAGTCTGGAGATGCTACGTACCAAGTTCCGTGCAGATCGGTTGCACAGTCTAGGAGGAGTTCAAAAAAGTAGGTTTTTGATAAATCGCGATTTTTCACAAGTCTTGGCGGAAATGGGCGTGGCCTATATCACGTGATTCAGCTGGATCCAGAACGCGTAGATGTATGATTTTTCAATGTCGGGTGTACGGTGTGGGAGTTATAAGGAGTTATAGCGTAAAACACGTTTTTTCTGCTATAACGCCACCTAGTGGTGGAAGTGGGTCAATATTTGCGCCTGAGGTCCTTGCAGAGTTTTGGACCAGTCCTGAAAATTTCAACCCCCCACCATGTACGGTTTAGGCTGTAGTCAGAGTTTTAAGCGGTTCTTACAGACTCGGGCTTGGACCCCTAATAAAATACACAAAAATACACAGCACAATACTTAAATGATCAATGAAAGCTTTTGCAATTGTCTTGTAGTTCCTTCCTGCAAAGTCTGACCAGCAGACATGTTTAATGTTGTCTATCAGTCGACAAGAGAATCTCAACACAAGGGTCATTTAAGACTTCGGGTCACATTTACCCGTTTTCAGTTGTTTTTTTTATATCAGAAAATATGGGACGTAGAAATAAGCTCTGAAAATGTGTAGAAGAAAATTTTTACAATTTGAAACGGAGAAAGCAAAAACAAACTGTGAAAAAAAGGTTGACGGGAAGACAACACAAGGGTTAAATCACACGATATTTATCAGGTAAACTGCTCTTTCCAACCACAATAATCATCTTTGAAGCTCAACTTTGAAGTCAGTGTTGATTAAAATTCCTTAAAGTGACTATATGTAATTTTTTTGTTTTTCTGAAGCTCTTTCATTTTTCATATAATGTGACCTGTAACAGCAAACGAGATTAACAGTGAAAAGAACGCTATTTTTATATAGTTTTTATTAGTGCCGTAGATCGGGTTTGATTGGTCCTGCGTAGTCACGGAACGATTTGCGGCAAGTAGACGGCGCTACAGTAACACATTCTGATGGGTCACAGATTTCGGCTGATGGGAAAAGCCAGTGTTAGCGTATCCAAGGCTAGGCCTTATTGTATTTTAATGTTATTTTAGAAGATACCTGTTGTAGTTATGGCTGATACTGGAGCAGAACCATCACAGGAAAGAAGGAAATTAAACAAAGAAGAACTAAAAGCTAAAAAAGGGAAAGTGAAGTTAAAAGGGAAAGTGACAGTTAAAGACAACGTGGGAAAACCCTCAGTCAACTTCGGTCAGGCTTTCAACAGATGGAGACAATTACGGGATTGTAAAAGATTCAAAACTGTCCCCAAATTGGCCCTCAGGTATATAATATGTTTATTTCATTCATGAAATAACTTTAGATTGCATGATGTGGTTGTACGTCAGTAGCCGACATTAAATGACGTCCCCCTTCCATTTAGTGCGGACGTGTTATTCCTTATACTCCGTGTTTGTGTGGCCTACTATTGTCTTTTCCCTTGTCCCCCTGTACTTGTGTAAAGCGTCCGTGGGTTTCATGAAATGCGTTATATTAATCCAAGTTATTATAACGTTGGTTGCTTCAACAAACTCCTAATGCTTTGGCTTGTGACAAGGTGACTGTGATACCTGGTTTAGCTTTCGATACATCCACTTGAAATGCAACGATGCATCTGTAACTTATTCTGTTATTGTAAATGATATCTCGGAAATATCTGGAAATGAGATGGAGACTGAACAAATGATGAGTACAATAAGTTCAGACTAATGCAGCTTTATTCACACAACAAACAAACATACTTTCATGAATGGAGAACAGTTGACATGCACCAAATGTATATGCCAAGGTTTCTCTCCTAGAAAGGAAGATAACCATGTGTACACCCTCCTAAGAGCATGTACCCATAGTGTCTCTACGAACATCAGAATAACTCCTCCTTTATACTTTTTGTCCTCACACACTTCAAGCTATCTATTTCAGTGCAACAGTTTACTCTTAAACTACACCTTTTATGGCCTATGCTCCTAATAGTTTCCCACATTCCTGGCTCGAATTCCTCTGTGTGAAAGTTGTACCCAAACTCATAATAGATTCTACACATTCTAAGCTGTTCCTGTGGGTGAAGGTTGTCCCCAGACTAACCTTCTTGTGTAGTACACTACATACAAGATATAAAATACATTTGAAACATGTAGGCTGAAATATCCAACCTATCAGTAAATTAATGATTTTCTGTCCAAGAAAAACATTCATCGCGACTATATGACCTCTCAGTAACGCTAACTCAGTAATATACAGTACAGTGGGCAATACAGCACCGTAAAGAAAAGACCTTTAGGACAGCAGGCGTGGTAAAAAACACTAGCGCTTTTGTCCAAAGCAGCCGCTAGATTAAACACAAACTGAAAATTACATATAGCCACTTTAAAGTGCTCATAAATAATTCCATGAGAACTCCCATCTGCTAATGAAAATTATTTGATATGACAGAAACCTCCAGAACGGCTCCTATATGGACCTCGTGGTGAGAGTATTCCGTCAACATTAATAAACTGGGTTCTGAAATATATAAACATCTATTCAATTCTGTGTTTTGCACAAGCTCGGGCAGATGCACTGAGGCTACATTTCCATTCCAACAAAACCACATTAGAGACATAGCTTTACTGCTAGGATATGTTGTATACAGACTGAGCTATCATTCAGTCAGACGGGGGAAGGAAATATTGTGTTCATTGGTTTATTCATGGAAATGGAGACACTCAATAACAGGGGCATCGGAAGTTCACATAAACAGCTTAACCTGAATAAGACCTAAAATGGATTGAGCCAGTAGCTAAGTTACTGAGAGCATGTAAACATGATTTCCCTCCGGAAGTAAACAACATCTCACACAAATATATTTTCTGTTATGCATTTTATTTTATCCTTTCCATAATTTCCTTTCTATCGACTGCCTCCCTCCCACAACATCCAGACTTATTGTTTTCAGCCTCGGCAGTGGCTCTGCGCCATCGACAACAGGTCACACTCAAGGATTTTTCACTAAGGTTCATCTCCTTGAGGCAGTATTTAAACTCTTAAAATCAGAATATAATGTGGCAGAGGGCGGCAAAATGAGTCTGGAATAACTCATAAAAAGCTCGGCTGTAGACAGAATGCTGAAGACGTTCATAAATCAATGCATTGTCGCAGGTTATGGATTACAAAGGTTAAAACTCTGACGGAAGACAGAGAGCCAATTGTGAATTCATATCAAAAGAACCTGATGCTCAATTTAAGAGGAACAGAAATAGAGATGAGAGATGATATAGCATCTATTCATAGAGAGAAGCTCTACAGTAGCTTGTCATGTTGAGAAATAAGGAATATAATAGCTACTAAACTGAGAAGCCTATAAGATTTCACTCCTAAGAGTTGTAAATTATTGATATCATGATATAAAATGTAATTTAACAAGACTAAGAATCCAAAGCCTTACTAGCAGCAGAAAGCAATGTTGGTGGCATGTTGAAATGTCCAAAGCAATACAAAAAAAGTATTAGACAGAAAGAACCTTTAAATAAATAAAAAGAAAGAAAGATCATAGATGGAGATATTTGAGGCTGCACAGAGAATGGTAACTTTGCAATAATCATTGACCCTTGACGCAGTCTGCATAGTCTAAATTACTGTTTCTCAAATGGGGGGTATCCCGCCCTCAAAGTGATCAATGCTACTTCACCAATAGACCATATATTATATACCTAAAATAGAACAGAAGTAAAGCGCTGTAACGTGAACACATAGTGCCATAGAAATATGAAATCAGAGCGGTAGTTGCTGGTTGTATTAAGCCGCTAAAACGCTCCGGGATGCCGGCTACCAGCGGCAGTTGTTCAGCCGTCAATAGGCAACCCGGTATCACGGCAGTCCGTGTAAATGTCAACGTTATTCTTAATCTATTGATACGTGTTCACGGAGATGTTTTTCTCGTTTTTTACGTGTAAATGTCAAGTTATTTTCTCGGGGAAAGGACGCTCCATAAGCCGGGAGGCGCCCGCGAGGCGGCCCGCTGGGGATGCGCTGGATGAGGCGGCCAAAAAGGACGCTCCATAAGCCGGGAGGCACCTGCGAGGCGGCCCGCTGGGGACGTGCCACTAAAACGGGATGGCGGAGGTTGGGTTTAGGAAAACCCTTACGGGGAAAGGGTGCCTTAAATGCCGGGATGGCGGAGGTTGGGTTTAGGAAAAACCTTACGGGGAAAGGGCGCCTTAAATGCCTGGAGACGCGCCACAGTAACACGCGGGACAAAACGCCAAACAAAGCACCACACGCGGGACGCAATCCCCGCTCGCCCGGGTGAAAGTCCTGTGTTGTTTGACCCATCCACCACCCCGACCAACCTCCCTACGCGGATTTTCGGCATTTTATTTTACTCCCTACCATTTTCGTGCTGTGGCCACAAAATATGCTTCCCATTGAAATACATTTCACTTCACATTTTCGTGTTGTCCGCCATGTAAAAACCGACAAAAACGTCTCCGTGAACATGTATCAATAGATTACAATAACGTCACATTTACACGAACTGCCATGAGACCGGGCTGCAATAGGTGACTGGGAGCCAACTACAGGCACCGCCAGATGACGCTCCTTCCAGTTTATTGGTGTTTTAAGCCCCCAACGTCTCTGGTTAATGGTTATGGTTATGGTTAGGTGCCTTGAAGTCAACAGTCGCAGCGTTGCCTGGAAGGAGACGTTTGTTGGCTTAAAACACCATTGAATGCTATTTCATTTTGAGATTGGATATTAAAGTTCATTAAAAAGTGTTTGGCATGCCTGATTGAGTGCTCCATGGTATTGAAAGGGGGATTTAATTCTCTGCTTTTGTCACAATTCTTATCCTGGGTACCCGTACCACTAGGGGTACTTTACTGGAGGGGATACATAAGATTTATTTTTTTGAAAATGTTAATTTAAAAAATGACAGTCATGTATAATCCCTAAAATAAGTTGCACTGTAATGAAGCTCAGCGCAAATTTTTTCAGGAAGACTTGTAATTATTGCAATCACCACTATCTCTCCCTAAATCTATTCAGCCGTTAAGAGGCGTTCAGTCTTCAGTAAACCAATCAGAATTGGCCACGAAATTCATGATCCAATCACAGCATGACATCCTGCTTTAAATGTCTTCTCTCCTTGCTATCAGCTGTCTTTTCAGGCTAACGTGCAACCCTCCTCCTCCTCCTCCTCCCCTTCCACCTCCGGGCGTCGTCAACCAACGCAACCTGAGTCCCTTTCCGGCGGACGAGTCCTTCGTTCGGCCTCCTGGTTCCCTCTCCGCCATCACCAGTGTCTAGGCTCCACCAGGGAGGGTGGGGGAGTCTGTTTCTCTACCCCTGTAAATATTTATTTAGATTATATGTCTAATCCCCAAAGACTCATATTTCATATTATGCTTTTCTACAATAAATATTTGCATATCTGCAACAAAGTCTCTCCTGATTGAAATACTTAATTGATTTAGTGATGGTCTTTAAACATTTAAAATGTGGCATTTTAGTGTTTTTTTTTTCAGTTACAAGGTTGTGGTTGGTAGATCGGACACTGATGGTGGACCTCTATATTCAGGCTTTTTTTTTCTTCTACCAAAAATGCTTTGCGCTGGTCAGTGGGGTACTTAGATGAAAACATGTCTTAAAAGGGGGTACATTATTTTAAAAGTATGAGAACCACTTGTCTAAATATTGTTGTTCCACAACATCTGATGGGTGTCCAGCAATGGTGGCCTAACGTTGCTTCCTTTTTCTCCTATGACTTTAGGACTCGATACACATGTGCATGTACAACTTAGGACTTGCCTGTCTTAACTCTGGACTTCATAGGCCAGGCAAGGCTAACTTGTAACTCAACACTACTTACTACCTTGTCCAACCTACATTCAGTAATTATCTCTCTATGTAGTATTTTGTTTTTGGTAGTTGCGGAGTCTGCCATTCTTGCTTAGGATTCAGATTGCCTACCTAAGCACAAAAGAGATTCACAGGAAATGATGCCACATGTAATCTAGTGCATTGTTCATTGATTTCCGCCTCACTGTTAACCTTTCTGTCTCTTAACACCGTCTCAGAGCTAAGTTTTCCTGAGGCTGGCGCTAGATTAAAAAGAGCATTGAGGGGCCGCCTGGGTAGTAGTGGCGGCGGATCGATACAAATATCGATAATATTGATACCAATGTAGGTATTGATCAATACCAGTGTAATGGGATTGATACTTCAGTTTTAGTTTTTCTCCAGTATGCACCGCTGCGGTTTTTTCAAAGAGGCGACCTGGCTGTCTGGGTCTGTGTGAGTGCCGCTCCTGTCCATTGACTGTCTATGCTCCTGTCCAACCCAGTTTCACGGCAGTTCGTGAAATGGTCACGTTATTTAATCTATTAATGTGTGTTCACGGAGACGTTTTTGGCGTTTATTTTGTGGTGGCCAGCACGAAAATGTAAACTAATGTATTTAAATGGCAAGCATATGTCGTGGTCACAGAACGACTACGGTAGCGATTAGTATGAATTGCCAAAAATCCACCTCCTTAACCCAACCTCTGACATCCCGTTATTGCCGCGGCCATGTCCCGGCGTGTGAGGCGTCCTCGCCCGCAGCAGTTACCCCGGCGTGTGACGCGTCCTCCCTCGGAGTGTGGCGTTTGCGTTCCCACGTTAATCTCCGTATAGACCATTTTGTGCTGGCCCCACGAAACCCGACAAAAACGTCCCCGTGAACACGAATCAATAGATTAAAAATAACGTGACCATTTCACGAACTGCCGTGAGACCGTGTTGTCCTCTCACAGTGCAGAGCACGCGCAGTTTGCCCCTCCTCCCTCCTCTTGTGATTTGATGTTGTACCGTCACATGACTCAGCGGCGCCAGGCAAACAAGCAAGCAAACAACCAGGCCCGGCGACAGCCCATGTGGCTATATTTTTAGGCCAAAAATGAACGGCAAGCTGTATAATTTGTATAAAGGCTGTAAGATACAGTGGTAACACACCAAATGTATACAAGCATATGAAAATTCTGTCCTGGGTTTTAACTTATTAATAATCCAAAGGAAATATCACAAAACCACTTAAAAAAGGTCATGGCAATTAATTCAGATTCTGCAATTTGATGATGCATCCACCTGAATTATTAAAAAGTATCTGTATTTACTGGCCCTGTATTTACTTGGTAGAGACCACATATTGCAGTATCGCACACTACTACTGGGTAGTTTACCCGCCCTATGTACAGAGGCTCAGTCCTCGCCACAGCGGGCGCAGAGTTCAAATCCGGCCTGCGGCACTTTGCTGCATGATGTTCATCAATTTAAAACATTATTTTTCAACCGAAGAAAGTCTCAGTTTATTGTAAACTGTATAAGACTGTGAAAATACGTAATTAGAAAGACTACAAACTTCATGGATGACGTCTCTCTGAAGCTACGATGTCTGTGTGTATCGTACCGGGGATGTAACGTTACTCTAATGAACAGAAGATCTTGCTTGGTCTTTTGCTTCTCTGCTGAAAACACTTGACTCGATAAAACACATCAGGTAAGATAACGTTACATGTGTTGTGGAACAGAGCTAAGCTAGCTAGCTAGTGAGCAAACCAAGCATCAAGCTAGGTGACGTAGATTGTGTGAAACGGGAGATGTAGTCCACTGAGCGGTTTCACACAAAGCTAAGTGGTCATATGACAAACCTACGGGTAACTGAGACTTTCTTCGGTTGAAAAATTATCTTTTAAATTGACGAACATCATATTTGTAATCCATGGCTCAATTCAAACGGGATCAAAAAATAATTTGCCTTATTTCAACATTAACACTGGTACATAAAATGTAGCCTACATATCGTCATGAATATGTCAACAAACAGTCTACACAAGACGCAGCCGCAAGTGCAAAATGTGTAAGTTACATGTGCCAGGAAAAAAAACTAAATAGACATAGACTAAAGAAGACAGACATGAACAGGTGTTTAGAAGTTTGGTTCGAGTAAAGTGGCAAACTTTTTGAAGTCAACTGACACATAGTTGTGTAGACATCGCAGTATCAATCCACATATTAACCCACGCTTCCTTCCGCTTATGATGTAGCGGTGTATTTACTTACCAGCAGCTATCAGGTCGCCGATGAAAGTGGTCCTGTAGTTTTCTCTGTCCTAGGGCTTTCTCCGTCGGGTTGCCTGGCCCCGTAACGTACGGTGGTTCGACAGGGGTAAAGGCACTGCAACCTGATGAAACACACGCAAATAGACAAAACACGAGCAAATTAAGAAAACATCTTCATTCATTTGACAACCCATGCGCAGCATTTAGCAGACGCGCTACAAACACAGACAACACAACCAAATACACTTAACGCGCTGCAAATAAAGAAACGATGCAAAAAGAAAAGCACACAATCCCCGAAAACAAATGCAACAAAAAGAACCGCTGCATAATATTACACAACAGAAGTTCTCCAGGCCTCTAGGGGGAGCGCTAAGTGGAACAGCTTGATTTTCGACCCCACTGAGAGAGAGAGAGAGAGAGAGAGAGAGAGAGAGAGAGAGAGAGAGAGAGAGAGAGAGAGAGAGAGAGCGCCGTGGCACGTTCAATCTCAGAACAGTGTGCACCATTGTGAAACTGCGTGCAACTGCTTTGAGATCATAGATTGTAAATATTAAGTCCATGTTGGAGATAGGTTTTCTCTCGTTTGGTGGGTGTGTCTCTCATTTACTGGCTCAGGTCCCAGGTGATACCCAATCATCAGAGAAGGGTCTGTAAACTCGTGGTAATAAAAAAGGCAGAGCGCTCTCTCCGGGCTGGACAAAAATAAAAGACTTTTACCCAGGAAATGCGTGTGCCGTGAAAAGGTTGTTGCGTTGACGACGTGTTGTTAACACATTAATGCGTTGATAACGTGTTGACAACGTGTAGAATAGTATTTTTGACCTCGTTGCCGTTCCATATAGGAGAGCTCTGTAGCGGCTAAACACATCTAACTGCCGCTGATCCGACCGAGCTGCGACGGAGCTCTGTAGCAGCTTAAACAACTAGCAACTGCCACTCCTGCGTCATGGAGCTACGTAGCTGATGTCACGGGACCACCCGGTGGTCTCCTAGTTTTCGCATGATATCATACGTTTTAGTGTGTAGGCTATTCATGAGAATGCGTTGCCTTGTGCACGTAAGTGGAAACCGTTGGGATGAAGGTAGCACTATAGGGAAAGGTTTACAGGGTCACAGTTGGACAAAAGAACAGTAGGATTCATCCTCTGGGGACTATAAATATTCACAGCACATTTAATGAAAATCTTGCCATGTGTTTTTGAGAAACAGTGCCTTCTCAGGGGGACATTTTAATTATGGCGCTAAAGGACAGGTCAACGGGTCCCCAAAATCTTTCAAATAATTTCCTAGGTACCACAATTATTATTCTCAAGGCAATCTGATCAGTAATCAGTAATTGGGAGTCCTCAGACCCACCAACCAATATAATGATGCTTACACTCAAGTCCAGAAGTTTGTTTTCCCCTATCACATGGCATTTGGTGATATACAGATGCCATGTGCGTATTTACTCCTTTACCCAAGCCAGAACTACCACAAAGAAACTGTAACACAAAACCATTTGATTCTACATTTCCCCTACCTTTTGTGGATTGCATTGATCTCTGAAGTGGCAACCTGGTGTGTTAGAATAGAAGGAAATGTGCCTGCTCCTAAGCAAGGCACAGGTTTTGATATTGATTGCAGCCTATCGTCGCTTTTCGAGGAGATTAGCTAAATTACCCTCCCCATAATTGGGACTTGCACTTAAGTAGAACTCCACTATGAGGGAGGATTTAAAATTCCATTAGTGTCGATGACAGCTCGGCAGTGGGTTTAAGACGGGTCTCGTCTGATCAGCGTCCAAAATGCTCAAGGTAATTGATGATGAAAAAATTAGCCTGCCACTGCAGGGTGATTGATACCAGTGACTTTTTAATTAGAGAGCAGCACCCGTTCGACAGGCCCTCGCACTTGTGCATTGTAGGAAAATCTCTACCCTTTTTCTCTCGATTCAAAGAACAAATGACAGGGGATCATAATTTTCATTTACTGTGCACGTATGTGGTCTAATCACAAAATGGCTCCTGAGTCGTCATAAGACTTTTAGTATCCCCCCCCTCCGCCCCATTCACTATTATGACATCTTATTTGAGCTGATTGAATGAGAAATATAGAAAATTGTGTTTTTTTTGCAGTGCACTCAACACAATTTTCTTTCTTAAATTACTTTACTTCATACTTTATTAGTCCCATCACTGGGAAATTTGTCTTGGACACCGTGCATAGTCTAGTCATGCAAAGCAACATGATCAAAGTACATAAAACACATGATCAAAATACATAAAACACAATAATAGATCATTCACACAATACAGCATCCATTAAAACAAATAAGATAAATAAAAAAAAAGAAAAGCACAAGAAGGCAGTTCACAGTATTTCATTTCTATTTAGCGCCTTGATTGCAGTAGGAACAAAGGAGTTTTTTAGTCGATTAGACCTGCACATCAAAACCCTATACCTCCTTCCCGAAGGTAATAATTTAAAATTGTCATTCAAGATATGCGTATCGTCTCTCACAATTTTCTTGGCATTATTTAGAATTGAAGCATCAAATAGCTCTTGGGGTGATCGTTCCCCCACACCCCCTATAATTTTAAAAGCCGTGTGCACCAATCGTCCCAACCTTGATTTTAATTGGACAGTCAAATTACCATACCATGCCGTAACCATATCTGATCAAACTCTCAAAAATAGACTGGTAGAACAAGTACATAATTCTCTGATTTACTCCGAACGCTTTTAACCTTCGTAAAAAATATAGTCTCTGCTGTAACCTGGAACAAAGATTGTTGATATGAGAAGACCAACATAGTGCATGATCTATATAAACTCCCAAGTACTTATGTGAAGGTACCTGTGCAATGATATTACCATATATCATTACCGGACTATGATCTCTTACACTTCTAGGATCAAAAATGATCTCTACAGTCTTGGCTCCATTCAGTATTAAGGAGTTATTATTGCACCAGCCAACAAATCTGTCTACCTCAGAGAAATAGTGTGAAACATTATCTTGCCTTTTTAATAAGCTTAAAATTGCTGTGTCATCAGAAAACTCGATAAAAAAAAAGTACTCTCTTGACTTATAATGTAAATAAAATTGGTGAACAGACGCATCCCTGCGGGGCTCCCGTGTTTGTAATTTTAACCTCAGAGTACGAGTTGTTGACTCTCACTTGTTGTGTGCGATTTTTCAGAAAGGAATAGAGCCATTTGATACAGTATGGATTTACATTAAGTTCTTTTAACTTTGTGGTCAGCAATCTAGGATTCAGGGTATTGAACGCTGAACTAAAATCAATAAAAAGTAAACGGGCATATGCTTGAGTCTTCTAAATGACTAGTCACTAAGTGAGAGATGCAATTAATTGCGTCCTCAGTACCTCGCCTCTCCTTATAAGCAAATTGAAACGGGTCGAGTAAAGGTTTAACATGATCCTTTAAACCCATTAAAACATATCGTTCAAAACACTTCATAACATGTGATGTTAAGGCCACAGGTCTGAAATTACGATTCTCCATTGAGTTCTGTTTCTTAGGGACTGGTATAACAATACATTTTTTTTTCATAAGGATGGAATAGTATGTGAATCTAAAGATTTTTGAAAAATTGGGCAGAATGCCGTGGAAAGCTCTATTGCACAGGTTTTCAACAAAAAGGCTGAAATCCTATCTGGACCCATAGATTTTTTAGAGCATACACCTCTAAATAAAGTGCTAACCACCTGTGGGTCCACCACTATCCTCTGACCTGGTTCACATGTTACATTATCCAGAACATCCGTATAATCATCTGGCGACTCAAATCTAAGAAAAAAGTCATTTAAATCGTTTGCCCTATGTTCGTCATCATTAGTTATGAAATTTCTATGAGGGGATGTCATATTTGTCACAAGTTTCATTGAGTCCCATAGGTTTTTGAATTCCTGTGGCAAAATTATCTTCTATTGTATCTCCATATTTTTCCTTGCCCCCCTCAATAATATATTCAGTTCTCTTTGGACTAATTTTAATTTGATTTTATCATTATTTATAAATGCCAACTTCTTCCTATTCAAACATTCCTTAACTTCCTTTGTTATAAAACTTTTGTTATTTGGAAATACTATTACAGTTTTCTTCTCTACAATAGAGTCCACACAAAAATGTATATAGTCCGTTGTAGATTCTGTAGCTGTCTCAATATCCATCTTGTGAAAGATATTCCAATCCGTGGAATCAAAGCAGCCTTTTAAAGTCTGTATGCTATCCTCCAACCAGACCGAAATTGTCTTTGTGTGTGGCTTAGTTCTTTTTAAAAGAGTTTTATAGATTGGAGTCAAATGGACAGTGTTGTGATCACCGTTAGATAAAAGAGGCTTGGGCTTAGCAACGTATGCATTTTTAATGTTTCCTTAGCATTTGTCCAGAATCTTGTTACCTCTAGTGAAGCACGTAATATATTGTTCGTATCCCGGAAACATAAACTCCAGTTTACACTGATTAAAGTCTCTAAGGATGAGAATTGGGGCCGCTGGAGTACGCCTTAATTGTTCCTTGACACAGTCACTTATGCACCTGGCCGCATTTGTGGCATTCCCGCTTGGTGGAACGTACACCGCACAAATAATGATGTTTCCAAATTCCCGCGGTAAATAAAACGGTCTTAATGATAGACATAATAATTCCACATCGGGATTGCACACAGTATCTCTCACTGTATGCTGTTGGCACCATTTGTCCTTGACGTATATGCAGACACCGCCGCCTCTGGATTTACCCGAGTTTCCATCCCTGTCTGCTCGAACAAGCGAAAACCCGTCCAGCTCAACCAGAGAGCAGGGAATGTCCCGATGAAGCCATCTCTCCGTGAATACCATCAAGCTGGACTCACGGTACTCGTGCCATGTCCTTGTAACCGTGCGTAGCTCCTCGATTTTATTCTTTAAGGACCGCACATTACTTAAAATCACAGACGGAAGAGGAGGTTTATCACCAAGGCTCCAAAGACGGCGACTGACACCTCCTCTCTTCCCTCTTTTCCTGGGTCGCGCCGAAGATGCACTCTTCCTCCTGATATCAGCAGGTAAGTCCGTGGGAGGCAATGTTGTTTCAGTCCTTAAAAGGAACAGTTCCGCTCTGCTATAACTCAAGGATGGTAACATTACACCGACCAATTGTGCAGATGATACGTGATTCAAAGCAAGGATCCTCCCACCAATCAAGATTAGTAACAGAAATTGTACCAAAAATGCCTTCATTGTGATCAACGCTTTCACATTAAAAAACATTATAAAAACAAACAAACAATTAAGATCAAGTTCGACAAAGCAACAAACTGACAGTGCACGTGTCCGAGTCGCCAGCTGAGCAGCGCCACCGGAAAACCCCTGAAAACACTGGTAGCACAACACACTAAGCACAACCCTTTTTAGCTAGCTAGCGCCCTGAAGCTAACTTTCTTTACAAAACTACAACTACAACAGTTTTACCATAATAAGCATTACCGTAATAAGACTTATAACAGTAGTTTAAGCATTTTAGCATTCAAGCTAACACTTACAAAGCTAGCCAGCTAACACCACTTAGAATTTTTGAGTTTGACATCAGAAAGTAGAAATTAAATCACAAAACACCAGAAAGTCCAAACTTAGATGAAGATTAGAGACACATACTTGAAGTGAAGATATGGTTTTAAAGACAGAAGCATAAATGTATAGTGGAGTGTAAGAAATAAAAATAATCAGTCAAGCTGGCTATGCTTTATGAGGATACAAATCATAGTTGAATTATAGCTGTGTGTTTAGTGGAAGAGCACTGTGACAGCTTAGTCATGCGAAATGAGAAAAGGATACTGTTGTACGTGCAGAAAGCAGCACTGTATGACGGTGGTCAGAAAGCAACAAGAGTGCAGCAACAAAGTTAATATCAGTTTGACCATGAGAATAAGTTACTCCTCAACCTGTGACAGGCAACAGCGGCGAATTGTTCTCTTTGACCATCAGCATAGTTAAAGTCTGCCTAAAATCTGATGAAGAGGGCGTGTGCCAAAAGACTGGGACCAGTCAGTGCACCAACCAGGGGAGGCTAAGTCTAAACCACGTTACTCCTCCAACTTTTAATAAACAAATCAAAATGCTCTTAGAGACTGATATATGAATTCATGTATAAGCCAGAAAATTCAGTCTGATGAGAGAAGCCTGTGTGCCTGCTCAATTGGACCCGTGTACACGTTTATGCTCTTATGATTTTACTTAAATACTTGTTAAATTTTTGAATCCTCTCCTTGCCTACTTAGTGCATTTTGAAACGCACAAAGCGGTGACCCTGACGCGATCCACTAAGTGGCGCCAGAGGACTTTCCCCTGAATCGAGCAGACAGGACGGACTCCAGTTTTTCCTTCACTCAAAACAGCGCGCTGTCAAAAATAAGGTAAGCAGAGACCTTTTAATATCTAACTTCTGCACATTGAGCATAACCAAATTTTTGAGTGAAGAAGAACAAGAGTGCCGTTGGTAAATTGAATGAAATCTTAAGAGTTATAAAAGAAAACTAAACAGTAAAACGGAATTGCAAAATAAGAACTGTTAACAGAGTGAAAAGAAAGCCTGTAAAAAGCTCCTGGTCCACTGTGACCGGGGAGTTGGGCAACAAAAATTAGATCTAAAGAAAGCCTGTAAAAAGCTCCTGGTCCGCCGTGACCGGGGAGTTGGGCAACAAAAAATAAATCTAAATTAGCCTGTAAAAAGCTCCTGGTCCGCCGTGACCGGGGAGTAAGGGCAACAAAAAATAAATCTAAATTAGCCTGTAAAAAGCTCTTGGTCCACTGTGATCGGAGAGTTGGGCAACAAAAATTAAATCTAAATTAGACCTGTAAAAAGCTCTTGGTTCATCAAGACCGGAGAGTTGGGCAAAACTAAAATCAAAGAGGTAAACCTTCGAAGGTTCAACGGTCTGACGAGACCTATAAATTGGCTATAAGAGACTCGTAAAAAGCTTTTGATCTACAACTGGTCGGAAAGTTGAGTACATTGGGTGAAATAAAACCGTAAAAAGCTCTTGGTTAGAAAAATCGGAGAGTTGGTTTAATTTGACTTAATTAGAGGAATCTTGAGTCGGTTGGTTGGTAGATACTGTAAAAAGCCAATGGTTGGTTATTCAATCGGTTGGTTGGTAGATACTGTAAAAAGCCAATGATTGTGAATTCACCGTAAAAAGCTCTTGGTTAGAAAAATCGGAGAGTTGGTTTAATTTGACTTAATTAGAGGAATCTCAGTTGGTTGGTTGGTAGATACTGTAAAAAGCCAATGATTGTGAATTCAATGCAATGACAGAAAACGTTTTACATTTCGATACGGAGGCAGATTTTGAAGTATATTGTGAAGAGAATAAAATTACTAGAGCACTGTTTGATTTTGAGGTATACTGTGAAGAGGATAAAATTAATAAGAAACAGCTTGAAGTAGAAACAATTACTAGTGAAGGTTCATTGTGTGAAGTGTCCGAACGGACAGGGGAGAATACTTGAGGGAAAGAGTGAAACAGTAACAGGTAGTGGTGACGAAGTGAGTTTAGAGCTAGACTCAGATTTTGAGAGCAACATACAGCAGGACAAGAGACAGACTGACGTTACAGAGTCAAATTGACACTTTGAAAAGCAGAGACAATTGTTGGTTGAAAATATATACGGTTTCTTAATATAGTGTGTTTCGGGTGCTATTGGGAACTGTATCATGGCATAAAGAAGTGAAAGATTGTGCATACGGTGCTGAAATGGAAGAACTGAAAGCTTTTCTCTTGGTGAAACTGGGGAAGAAAGCACCGGGGGGGCAGCAGAAACAATGGGTTGAGACAGTGAAAAAGATAATCTGTAAGTGGGAAAAGGAAGGACTGTTGGCAGAAATAGGGAGAGATGAGAGTGTATTGAGAACTTTGAATATCAGAGCAGAGATTCAGGCACGAGTGGCAGACACAGAATGGAAAGAAAAAGGGAGTAGTAGGTGGGGGCCTGCATGGGGGCGTAAACAAAAGAAGGCCGTGGAGAAAGATGTCACAAGGGGGCTGACTGAACTGCTGGGTAAACTGAAAAGGAAAAATGATAAGTTGGCAACATCTGGTGGCACAACTGAAATAGTACCAGAAAAGACTAATATTAACCCAACCACAGCCACTGCCAGCGTGTACCCTTCCCTACCACAACCAACAGCACCTCCATCCTACAAGGCTATAACAGTGGTTCAAGCTCCTGTGGTGCCAGTAAAGAGAGGTGTGCTGGAAGTGAATGGAGGAGTTCTGGATCTGGACATACCCCAACACAACAACCTGGCAAATCTGGTGAAATGCACAGCCGACCTGACTGACACAATTGACAAACTAGAAAATCAAATGGAAAACACCAGAGCTGAAATGAGCCAGCTCAAGGGGGAATCCATGGTTGGGACACAGTCACCATCAGGCCAAGGACCCCCAGGACCATCCACTGCATCACTCCAACTGCCACCATCAAAATCAACGCCTCAACTCCTGCCCCAACCTCAGTCCCAGAGCACTCCTAGAGGGGGTCTGCAAGGGAGACCACCTTTTGATCGATTTGTAAATGAGTATGCCCCCTCAGATAAAGGCTCCCAACACTCTGACTATACCTTCTCCAGCCACACCTCAGCGGTTAGCTTGAAGGAATCTGACATATCCTCTACTGACGATGAACAGCAGTACAGAATTATAAAACATTTCACCAAAAGGGGTCCCCCACACGATGGAGGCATGCAGAAACTGCAGCTGCAAGGTGTGTTTGAAGGAGAAGCGAATGTCATGGATGAAGCAAGAAGAGTATATGACCTTAGAGACAGACCACAAAAAGGGGGGGCTGGAGCTTTCCCTGTTATGGAACACCTCTCAACCAACTTTGGAGTGTATCCATCCATCTTCGTCCGCTTATCCGGTGTCGGGTCGCGGGGGGAGCAGCTCCAGCAGGGGACCCCAAACTTCCCTTTCCCGAGCAACATTAACCAGCTCCGACTGGGGGATCCCGAGGCGTTCCCAGGCCAGGTTGGAGATATAATCCCTCCACCTAGTCCTGGGTCTTCCCCGAGGCCTCCTCCCAGCTGGACGTGCCTGGAACACCTCCCTAGGGAGGCGCCCAGGGGGCATCCTTACCAGATGCCCGAACCACCTCAACTGGCTCCTTTCGACGCAAAGGAGCAGCGGCTCTACTCCGAGCTCCTCACGGATGACTGAGCTTCTCACCCTATCTCTAAGGGAGACGCCAGCCACCCTCCTGAGGAAACCCATTTCGGCCGCTTGTACCCTGGATCTCGTTCTTTCGGTCATGACCCAGCCTTCATGCCCATAGGTGAGGGTAGGAACGAAAACGAAACTTTGGAGTGTATGTGCCATTCAAACACAGAGATCTGGAGGGGTTACTGGATGACCTCCCGCCAATCACCCAGGGAGCTGGACCATGGATACAAAAGTTGGAAGAACTTTGCCAGGGCCAAACCCTGGCCCTAGGAGATATGAGAGCCCTCCTCACCAGAGCCATGGGTGGTGATGAAGCCAAACGCCTGCTCAAGAGCCTCCACATCTCCAGACATGACCATGATGGAGACAATTTCGGGAGCTATAGAGGAGTTGTCTGGGATGGGCTTTGTGATAAATATCCCACCAAGGCCAACCCAGAAGCCATGACAGGCCTAACCCTGAAACCAGGCGAAAACCCCATTGATTATCTTAACAGGGCTAAATCTCTATGGAGGTCAGCTTGGGGAGAGAAGTATGACCGCTCCAAGGCCTCCATCCTGCTGTGGAAAGAGAGATGCATAGCTGGTCTGCCTGAGCCAGTGCAAAAACAACTGAAACTCACTGTTGGCCTCACTGTCATTGACCTGGCCAATAATTTCTTCTGCATCCCACTACACCATGACTCTCAACACATATTTTCTTTCACCTTCTGTGGCACCCAGTACACCTACACCAGAATGCCCCAAGGCTACAGAGACTCTCCTGGCATTTTCAATGACGTACTCAGAGAACACCTAACCCAAATCTCTCTGCCAGAAGACGTCATTCTGCTCCAAGATGTGGATGAATGATTCTCCTTGGTGCACCCTCCGCTGAGCTCTGCCTGCAAGCTACAGGAACCATCCTGTCATTTCTTGCATCCAAAGGTTATAAGGTCAAGAAGGAAAAAGTCCAGTGTTGCAGGAGGAAGGTTGCCTTCCTGGGAAGAGAAGTCTCTGCCACAGGTCAGACCCTATCCAGCCAACATCGAGAATCCATTCTCCAGCATCCTCGCCCAGAAACAGTACAGGACATGTTGTCTTTCCTGGGTTTGACGGGGTACAGCAGAAACTATATCCCTGGTTACACCCTCCTCATCCAACCACTCAGAGACCTAGTGGCTGAAGCTTGAAACAGAAACCTAAATGCTCTCCTCCAATGGTCTCCTGAAGCTGAAACTGCCTTCTCCCTCACTAAGGAAGCACTCTCCCAGGCCACCATATTGGCTGCACCTGACTACACCATTCCATTTCATCTTGATGTTTCTGTCAAGAACGGACATGTTCATGCCGCTCTTTTCCAGAAAAAAGGGGGAGACAGGTTAGTGCTAACCTACCACAGCTCGATATTGGACACTATTGAACAAGGACAAACATCCTGTGCTCAACATCTGGCTGCACTATCGAAAGCTGTCCAAAAAACTACCCACCTGGTCATGCATCACCCATTGCAGATCCACACGGACCACGGAGTGACCGCATTCCTGCAGAGCAATGCATTCACGTTCAGTACTGAACGAAAACTGAAAATACAGAAGGAGCTGAAACAACCCCACATCACTTTTGTAACCTCAGCCATCAATTTGGCAGACAAAATGGGACACAGAAAACCCCACAGCTGTGATGAAGTGGCAGCACAAGAATTGAAACTCAGGCCAGACCTGAAAAACAAACCTCTGCCAGATGCACAACATTGGCTGTACACAGATGGATGCTACTACAAAGGAGAAAATGGAGATGTGGCTGCTTATGCGGTGATGGAACAACACGCAGACGGTACACACACCGAAGTGGACTCAGGAATAATACCACAACCTGCATCAGCACAAATGGCTGAAATATTGGCACTCACAAAAGCACTGCAGTGGTCAGAAGGGAAAAGGGCCAATATCTACACAGACTCGGCATACACACATGGAGCGGTGCATATAGATGGACCACAATGGCAGAAGAGGAATTTCCTGACCACCAGCAAGACTCCTGTCAAGCACAAGGTAACCCTACTGGAAGCAGTAAAAGTGCCAGCAGCAGTGGCAATAATGAAGTGCAAAGGACATGACAAAGCAGACACAAGGGTGGCAAAAGGAAATGAAGCTGCAGACCAAAGAGCCAAAGAAGTTGGAGGGTACACTCCCAGACAAATGACACTGCAACCAGAGGGAGTACCAACAGAACTAACCACAGAAAACATAAAAGACATCCAAGAAGAGGCCGGACCATATGAACATTCAGAATGGCAGAGAAAAGGAGCATGCAAGGATAAAGATGGCATTTGGAGGTCACACACTGGACACATAGTGGCTCCGGCAAAGCTATGTCGACTAGGGGCGGCTGTGGCTAAGTGGTAGAGAAGTTGCCTGCCAATCGGAAGGTTGGTGGTTCGATCCCTGCAGTTCCATGCCGAAGTGTCCTTGGGCAAGACACTGAACCCCGAGTTGCCCCTGATACTGTGCCATCAGAGTGTAAATGTGTGTGAATGTTTACCTGATGAGCAGGTGGCACCTTGTACGTCAGCCTCGGCCACAGTGTATGAATGTGTGTGAATGGTGAATGGGTCCTGTACTATGTTAAAGTAGTCGTTAAGACTAGAAAAGCGCTATATAAGAACAGTTCATTTACATATTGTTCCCAACCATGCACGGCCCCACCCATGAGGGAACCAGAAGAACCCTTACAAACATGAAACAACCCATAGGTGGCACCCATGGATGTCAGACATCATCACCAACTTTGTGGAAGAATGTGGACACATGCAACAAACACAATAACAAGAAACCATTCAAGGCCCCAGCAGGAAAATTCCCTGTGCCTACAGCCCCCTTTCAAGACATCACCATAGATTTCACAGATATGGGGCCAGAGAACAGAGTAGGGGGAAAAAGGTATCTCCTTGTAATGGTAGACAGATTCACAAAATGGGTTGAAGCGATACCAAGTAAAGATGAAACAGCACAGACAGTTGTAAAATGGCTGAAAAATGAACTAGTACCCAGATATGGCGTACCACGCACAATAAGATCAGACAATGCTAACAAACATCTACAGAAAGTAGAATAGGCATTAGGGATCATACACAGATATGGGTCAGTTTATCATCCACAATCACAGGGATTAGTGGAGAGGGCCAACCAGACACTAAAAAGAAAAATCCCTAAAGCATGTGAAGGTACAAAACTAACATGGGTAGAAGCACTGCCATTAGCTCTTATGTCCATGCGCAGTTCCCCAGGATCCGACACACACTTATCTCCTCATGAGTTACTGACTGGAAGAAAAATGCCAGGCCCACCCAGGGATGGAGGTCATATGCCATCCCTGGATGTGTGTAAACAAGAATATGATGACTACATGAAGGCATTGACCAGTCTTACTTCCGTTTTATCTGAACAGGTTGCCAGAGCACAGACCCCGGGAGAAGAGGAGCCCCGGAGCAGTGTCAAGGTAGGTGACTGGGCGAGTGAAAGTCCACAAGTGAAAGTGGACCGAGCCCAGGTGGCTTGGACCGTACGAAGTGAGGGAGGTTACCTCACACTCTGTCCAAGTAAAAGGCCGGGCAGGAGCTGCTTGGCACCACCTGACACATTGTGCCCCAGCACCTACACCTTCCCGTGATTTGAGGGAAGTTAGAGCTGATTTGATCAACAATGCCGCTCCCGTTCAAACTTAGGCAATCAGGCCAAGGGAGTGAACCCAGACAAAAATACTACTATGGATGCACATGGAACGTCTGGGTAGGTATGCTAATATCTACAGCAATACTCGTTATGTTGTTATTTTGGTTCATAGATACCAAATATGACAGAGGAAGAAGGGAGGTTCAGGTGACTAGAACAAAGGGACAGATCACATTGTCATTTATTAGGGGACACACAAGCACAGCCCTATTAGACCTATGTGACATAGTGCCATGCACCACCAAAGACAGAAGAGAGGAAGCCATATACATATGCGTCACGACCAACTCAGACAAGTGGTGTAGCAGTTGGAAGTGTGCCATAGCTAACACAGGCTCAGATTGGGGAAATGTGGGATGTGAACCATATGATACAATGCACCTTACGATAACAAATAGGGACCTGAAATCCAGACTGAGTGTAGGTAGAAAGCAGGAAGGACGATGCCAGGAACAGAAATGTAATCCTATATATGTGACGTTGAAGGATCCAAAACCAGAGGATGCATGGACTTATGTTATGGGATTGTATGCTGAAGGGAAAGATCCATTAGGACAGTTCATCATTCGAGTCACAGACCCATGGAGTAATAATACACCGTTCACATCCATTACTGCCCAGGTTGATGCAATGAACACAGGTATGGGTGTCCTGAAAGACTCTAAAGGGCCATTAGTAAAATATTTGAACCTAGAGGACTTTACCATGGAGGAAAGGTTGGAGATGGAAACTGGTTTCACACCCTCAGGTAACACGTGGCTCAAAATGATGAAATATACTGCTAGAATGCAAAAAATGTCTGACTGTGTTATCTGTGCTAAAGCAAGACCTCATTTGGGGACAGTACCATTCCCACTCTCACCTGTGGACGACCTTATTGGTTATAATTGTATGTTAAGTCTTTACAGTGATGTGACCATGGAAAGTGATGTCTGCAGGACCCTGTCTCTCCTGTATCCCAGAGAGCGTGCAATACAACCGCCTCCAGGAGTGGTCGCCTACCCTGGTAACTATACTTGCATCACACAACCCAACAGCTCTACCATGAATGTGGGACACCTACCTAAGAAGTTTTGTATGTACACCTACAACACATCTTCGTTCATTTGCAATGTCACAAAGTCGATGTTTAACAATCAGAGTAAGGGACTCGCTGATGTCTGGTGGATGTGTGGGATATGGAGGAAATAGTTATTCATAATTCAAATTGAAAGTCCAAAGAGAAATTGAAAGTCCAAAAGGAAAACAAAGCGAGATCAAATTAAAAATATTATTTTTTTTTAAATTTTCCATTTGGCTTTGGCTTTTGAATTTAATATTTGGCTTTTGAATTTCAATTTAACATTGGATTTTAATTTGCATTTGGCTTTTGAATTTCAATTTAATATTGGATTTTAATTTTCATTTAATATTTGGCTTTTGAATTTCAATTTAACATTGGATTTTAATTTTCATTTAATATTTGGCTTTTGAATTTCAATTTAACATTGGATTTTAATTTTCATTTGGCTTTTAAATTTCAATTTAACATTGGATTTTAATTTTCATTTAATATTTGGCTTTTGAATTTCCATTTAACATTGCCTTTTTATTTGGACTTGACACATGTCAATGTAAATGAGGAGGCGTGGCCCAAAGGCTGGTGGGAGGGTCTGAAACCAAAGGGATGCAGAGGCACCTTATGAGCAGCAGGGGGAGCTTACTGCTGAGGAGCACACTGTTAGGCATCTGTCGGCAGATTCACCACTAGGCTGGGTCTTGTATCACATGATAGAAAATGATGATGTAGGCTAAACACAAACCACATTTCATGCTACAACCGTGAAGTTTTCATGTAGTTACTATAATTGGGCCCGTGTTAGTGAGGACTTGATTAGGACTGGATTTAAAACTGATTCTGGTTCCCAACTTCACCCCAGGTGTGTCTGTTTAAAACACGACTCAGACAACTTCTCTCTTTTGATGTTATATTTAATTAAGCAACAGTAGAAACATGGGTGTGGGTAGCTCTGCTTACGTGTGTTTGTGTGTGGTCAGATCTCGAGGACGCACACACACAATCTCAACCGGATAGTCATTGTCCGAACTGCGACCTCTCCTTTTTCTTTCTCTCACTTTTTTCTCTGGGTGGTGCGCGCGGTGTGAGGTGCGTGTCCGCGCTATTCTCCAACATTTAGCCTACTCACAACTATCACTCCTGATTGACGGCCTTTTGTACAGCCCGTGTAGGCTACTTTTTCAGACTTCCAGCTAACAGCGGTGTCTGTGAGCATCACTGGCCGGCCAGCAGGGAGGCGATCCCGGCCGCCACCAGCTGGATGTCCCGTCAGACTGAAGCTTCTGACAACATCGGAGAAAATGTGCAGTTAGCCATTAACGTTTGTAAAACTGCCCATATTCAAACTCTACACAGTTAATTTATCGCATAAAAAAGCCTCAATAGTGAATTTAGTGGTGGAATAGCAGATGAAAATTGTAAAAAGTTTCCAGTTGTTTGCTGCTGCTAATACGGCAAACTCTGGATCTAGATTATAGAATTGATTGCTTTTTTATGATAGTTGTGAGGAGGCTCCATGTTGGAGAATAGCGCGGACACGCACCTCACACCGCGCGCACCACCCGGAGAAAAAAGTGAGAGAAAGAAAAAGGAGAGGTCGCAGTTCGGACGATGACTATCCGGTTGAGATTGTGTGTGTGCGTCCTCGAGATCTGACCACACACAAACACACGTAAGCAGAGCTACCCACACCAATGTAATGCTATGCTATATTAATCTTGCTTCTTCTTCCCCTAGTGCGGCCAATTATTTACCAGTTTGAGGGCCATATAATCCTAAGCTTAGTAGTATTCACACCTCAGTTGTGAAAAGGGGGATCTGTAAGAAATAAAAATAATCAGTCAAGCTGGCTATGCTTTATGAGGATACAAATCATAGTTGAATTATAGCTGTGTGTTTAGTGGAAGAGCACTGTGACAGCTTAGTCATGCAAAATGAGAAAAGGATACTGTTGTACGTGCAGTAAGCAGCACTGTATGACGGTGGTCAGAAAGCAACAAGAGTGCAGCAACAAAGTTAATATCAGTTTGCTATCAGTTTGACCATGAGAATAAGTTACTCCTCAACCTGTGACAGGCAACAGCGGCGCATTGTTCTCTCTGACCATCAGCATAGTTAAAGTCTGCCTAAGAACTGATGAAGAGGGCGTGTGCCAAAAGACTGGGACCAGTCTGTGCACCAACCAGGGGAGGCTAAGTCTAAACCACGGTACTCCTCCAACTTTTAATAAACAAATCAAAATGCTCTTAGAGACTGTTATATGAATTCATGTATAAGCCAGAAAATTAAGTCTGATGAGAGAAGCCTGTGTGCCTGCTCAATTGGACCCGTGTACACGTTTATGCTCTTATGATTTTACTTAAATAAATACTTGTTAAACTTTTAAATCCTCTCCTTGCCTACTTTGTGGATTTTGAAACACACAGGAGTTGAGGGGTTTTGCTGGTATTCGCTGATATGATTAATGAGCTACTAAAAATGATCTAAGTGTGAATCACACAGAAGTGACTACACAGTGCAACTACGCTGAGATTTCCCATTCCCCTCATGACTTGAGTTGGATAAAAATAGACCTGCAAGTATTTCTTTAGCATCATCTCGTTTTAAAATACAAAATGTGAAAATTGATTAATTACTTTTATTGCAAAGACTCAACATGGGGATATAGTATGATCACGGTACAGTTGGGCAATTGTTTGCTCACTACACATTGCTGATGATATTTCTTTCCTCAGAGATTTGTGACTTAATAAAGTAATACATTTTTTTCACAGAAAGAAATTCATGCCTAGATATTTACTCAGTTTGTATTCCAGGTACCTGTAACAGCCCCCCCCTTCTTCGCCATCTCCGTATGCCTTCTCCCCCACCTAGATGGAACAAGATCTCATCTGCTTCTTTATTTCACCCTTCACTTGCCATATTCTTCTCCACGCGTGACCTGCGACTCATCAAAGCCCCCACACCGGCTAGAAAAATGTTATGCAAATGTTCTGTTAAAAGTGGAGAGGAAGGGGAAGCACATTTGAGCAGCAGAACCCTCAACCACTACCTGCATTAGTTCTCTTTTAACCCTTGTGTTGTCCTTTGGGTCACAGGGACCCGTTCAGTTTATTTGACTTTTTGTATTGGCCTGGCGTTGCGCTTCGGGTCTCTGTGACCCTGGCCAGTGTTCAGTGGTATTTCCCTGCTACCGTGGCTCTGGCCTTCGGGTCTCTGTGACCCATACGTTATTCCGTGGTATTTCCCTGCTACCGCGGCCCTGGCCTTCGGGTCTCTGTGACCCATACGTTGTTCCGTGGTAGTTCTCCAATACAGCGGCCGTGGCCTTCAGGTCTCTGTGACCCATACGTTATTCCGTGGTATTTCCCTGCTACCGCGGCCTTGGCCTTCGGGTCTCTGTGACCCATACGTTATTCCGTGGTAGTTCTCCAATACAGCAGCCCTGGCCTTCGGGTCTCTGTGACCCATACGTTACTCCGTGGTATTTTTCCAATACAGCGGCCCTGGCCTTTGGGTCTCTGTGACCCATACGTTATTCCGTGGTATTTCCATGTTACCGCGGCCATAGCCTTCGGGTCTCTGTGACCCATACGTTATTCCGTGGTATTTCTCCAATACAGCGGCCCTGGCCTTCGGGTCTCTGTGACCCATACGTTATTCCGTGGTATTTCCATGCTACCGCGGACCTAGCCTTTGGGTCTCTGTGACCCATACGTTATTCCGTGGTATTTCCCTGCTACCGCGGCCCTGGCCTTCGGGTCTCTGTGACTCATACGTTATTCCGTGGTAGTTCTCCAATACAGCGGCCCTGGCCTTCGGGTCTCTGTGACCCATACGTTATTCCGTGGTATTTCCCTGCTACCGCGGCCCTGGCTTTCGGGTCCCTGTGACCCATACGTTATTCCGTGGTAGTTCTCCAATACAGCGGCCCTGGCCTTCGGGTCTCTGTGACCCATGCGTTATTCCGTGGTAATTCTCCAATACAGCGGCCCTGGCCTTCGTGTCTCTGTGACCCATACGTTATTCGGTGGTATTTCTCCAATACAGCGGCCCTGGCCTTCGGGTCTCTGTGAACCATACGTTATTCCGTGGTATTTCCATGCTATCGCGGCCCTAGCCTTCGGGTCTCTGTGACCCATACGTTATTCCGTGGCATTTCCCTGCTACCGCGGTGCTGGCCTTCGGGTCTCTGTGACCCATACGTTATTCCGTGGTATTCCCATGCTACCGCGGCCCTAGCCTTCGGGTCTCTGTGACACATACGTTATTCCGTGGTATTTCTCCAAAACAGCGGCCCTGGCCTTCGGGTCTCTGTGACCCATACGTTATTCCGTGGTATTTCTCCAATACAGCGGCCCTGGCCTTCGGGTCTCTGTGACCCATACGTTATTCCGGGTATTTCCCTGCTACATTTGACCCCTAGCCTTGGTCTCTGTGACCCATCGTTATTCCGTGGTAGTTCTCCAATACAGCGGCCCTGGCCTTGGTCTCTGTGACCCATGCAGTATTCCGTGGTAGTTCTCAATACAGCGGCCCTGGCCTTGGTCTCTGTGACCCATGTCGTTATTCCGTGGTATTCCCATGCTACTGTGAACTGGCCTTCGGGTCTCTGTGACCCATACGTTATTCGTGTTATTTTCCAATACCGCCCTGGGGGTTTGTGACCCATCGTTATTCCGTGGTATTTCCCTGGCCCTGGCCTTTGGGTCTCTGTGACCCATATCGTTATTCCGTGGTATTTCCCTGCTACCTACAAATTCCGGTCTCTGTGACCCATACAAATTGTGGGTACCTGGCCTTCGGGTCTGACCCATATGTTATTCCGTGGTAGTTCTCCAATACAGCGGCTTAAAGCCATATTCAGGCTGCTCTAAAAACCAAACCTCCATATTAGCCAGACTGATTTCACCCCAGGGTGATAGTATACACATCCCTTAATGTCCCTGTGCATTTTCAGAGCATTCTGATGAAGGAAAGTAAAAATAAAGGCTTCAATGTCAACTCAAAGCTATATTTCAACTCTGTTTGAGACTGCTATTTAAAGCCATATTATAAGCCATATTCAGGCTGCTCTAAAAACCAAACCTCTATATTAGCCAGACTGATTTCACCCCAGGGTGATAGTATACACATCCCTTAATGTCCCTGTGCATTTTCGGAGCATTCTGATGAAGGAAAGTAAAAATAAAGGCTTAAATGTCAACTTAAAGCTGTATTTCAACTCTGTTTGAGGCTGCTATTTAAAGCCATATTCAGGCTGCTCTAAAAACCAAACCTCCATATTAGCCAGACTGATTTCACCCCAGGGTGATAGTATACACATCCCTTAATGTCCCTGTGCATTTTCAGAGCATTCTGATGAAGGAAAGTAAAAATAAAGGCTTCAATGTCAACTCAAAGCTATATTTCAAAGCTATATTAAAGCCATATTTTAAAAACCAAAACATATTAGCCAGACTGTTTGATAGACCTTAATGCATTTTCAGAGCATTCTGATTTAAAGGCTTAAATGTCAACTTAAAGCTATATTTCAACTCTGTTTTGAGCTGCTATTTAAAGCCATATTCAGGCATATTCAGGCTGCTAAAAACCAAACCTCCATATTAGCCAGACTGATTTCACCCCAGGGTGATAGTATACACATCCCTTAATGTCCCTGTGCATTTTCAGAGCATTCTGATGAAGGAAAGTAAAAAAAAATAAAGGCTTAAAATGTCAACTTAAAGCTATATTTCAACTCTGTTTGAGACTGCTATTTAAAGCCATATTTAAAGCCATATTCAGGCTGCTCTAAAAACCAAACCTCCATATTAGCCAGACTGATTTCACCCCAGGGTGATAGTATACATCCCTTAATGTCCCTGTGCATTTTTCAGAGCATTCTGATGAAGGAAAGTAAAAATAAAGGCTTAAATGTCAACTTAAAGCTATATTTCAACATATTCTGTTTGAGACTGCTATTTGCCTATTAAAAATAAAAAGCCATATTCAGGCTGCTCTAAAAACCAAACCTCCATATTAGCCAGACTGATTTCACCCCAGGGTGAGTATATACACATTAATGTCCCTGTGCATTTTGAGCATTCTGATGAAGGAAAGTAAAAATAAAGGCTTAAATGTTTAAAGCTATATTTTCTGTTTGACTGCTATTTGAAGCCATATTCAGGCTGCTCTAAAAACCAAATAAAGACTGATTTCAAATGTATACAATCCCTTAATGTCCCTGTGCATTTTCAACATTCTGATGAAGGACTGCTAAATGTCAACTTAAAGCTATATTAACTCTGTTTGAGAAGCCATATTCAGGCTGCTCTAAAAACCAAACCTCCATATTAGCCAGACTGATTTCACCCCAGGGTGATAGTATACACATCCCTTAATGTCCCTGTGCATTTTCAGAGCATTCTGATGAAGGAAAGTAAAAATAAAGGCTTAAATGTCAACTTAAAGCTATATTTCAACTCTGTTTGAGACTGCTATTTAAAAAGCCATATTCAGGCTGCTCTAAAAACCAAACCTCCATATTCAGGCTGCTCTGAAAAACCAAACCTCCATATTAGCCAAGACTGATTTCACCCCTGGGTGATTTAGCCATATACATATTCATCCCCATATTAATGATTTCCCAGGGTGATAGTATGCATCCCTTTTTGCAGAGCATTCTGATGAAGGAAAGTAAAAATAAAGGCTTAAATGTCAACTTAAAGCTGTATTTCAACTCTGTTTGAGGCTGCTATTTAAAGCCATATTCAGGCTGCTCTAAAAACCAAACCTCCATATTAGCCAGACTGATTTCACCCCAGGGTGATAGTATACACATCACTTAATGTCCCTTTCCCTGTGGAAAGTAAAAATAAAGGCTTCAATGTCAACTCAAAGCTATATTTCAACTCTGTTTGAGACTGCTATTTAAAGCCATATTGTAAGCCATATTCAGGCTGCTCTAAAAACCAAACCTCTATATTAGCCAGACTGATTTCACCCCAGGGTGATAGTATACACATCCCTTAATGTCCCTGTGCATTTTCGGAGCATTCTGATGAAGGAAAGTAAAAATAAAGGCTTAAATGTCAACTTAAAGCTGTATTTCAACTCTGTTTGAGGCTGCTATTTAAAGCCATATTCAGGCTGCTCTAAAAACCAAACCTCCATATTAGCCAGACTGATTTCACCCCAGGGTGATAGTATACACATCCCTTAATGTCCCTGTGCATTTTCAGAGCATTCTGATGAAGGAAAGTAAAAATAAAGGCTTCAATGTCAACTCAAAGCTATATTTCAACTCTGTTTGAGACTGCTATTTAAAGCCATATTGTAAGCCATATTCAGGCTGCTCTAAAAACCAAACCTCCATATTAGCCAGACTGATTTCACCCCAGGGTGATAGTATACACATCCCTTAATGTCCCTGTGCATTTTCAGAGCATTCTGATGAAGGAAAGCTATATTTCAACTCTGTTTGAGACTGCTATTTAAAAATAAAGTGATAGTATACACATCCCTTAATGTCCCTGTGCATTTTCAGAGCATTCTGATGAAGGAAAGTAAAAATAAAAATGTCAACTTAAAGCTAAAACCAAACCTATTTCAACTCTGTTTGAGGCTGCTATTTAAATGTCCTTAAAGCTATATTTCAACTCTGTTTATTTAAAGCCATATTCAGGCTGCTCTAAAAACCAAACCTCCATATTAGCCAGACTGATTTCACCCCAGGGTGATAGTATACACATCCCTTAATGTCCCTGTGCATTTTCAGAGCATTCTGATGAAGGAAAGTAAAAATAAAGGCTTCAATGTCAACTCAAAGCTATATTTCAACTCTGTTTGAGACTGCTATTTAAAGCCATATTGTAAGCCATATTCAGGCTGCTCTAAAACCAAACCTCCATATTAGCCAGACTGATTTCACCCCAGGGTGAAGTATACACATCCCTTAATGTCCCTGTGCATTTTCGGAGCATTCTGATGAAGGAAAGTAAAAATAAAGGCTTAAATGTCAACTTAAAGCTGTATTTCAACTCTGTTTGAGACTGCTATTTAAAGCCATATTATAAGCCATATTCAGGCTGCTCTAAAAACCAAACCTCCATATTAGCCAGACTGATTTCACCCCAGGGTGATAGTATACACATCCCTTA
Source organism: Perca flavescens (assembly GCF_004354835.1). Classification (NCBI taxonomy): domain Eukaryota; kingdom Metazoa; phylum Chordata; class Actinopteri; order Perciformes; family Percidae; genus Perca; species Perca flavescens. Next base: position 27,712,149 of record NC_041344.1, read on the forward strand.
ATGTCCCTGTGCATTTTCAGAGCATTCTGATGAAGGAAAGTAAAAATAAAGGCTTAAATGTCAACTCAAAGCTATATTTCAACTCTGTTTGAGACTGCTATTTATTTAAAGCCATATTTAAAGCCATATTCAGGCTGCTCTAAAAACCAAACCTCCATATTAGCCAGACTGATTTCACCCCAGGGTGATAGTATACACATCCCTTAATGTCCCTGTGCATTTTCAGAGCATTCTGATGAAGGAAAGTAAAAATAAAGGCTTAAATGTCAACTTAAAGCTGTATTTCAACTCTGTTTGAGGCTGCTATTTAAAGCCATATTCAGGCTGCTCTAAAAACCAAACCTCCATATTAGCCAGACTGATTTCACCCCAGGGTGATAGTATACACATCCCTTAATGTCCCTGTGCAGAGCATTTTGAAGGAAGTAAAAATAAAGGCTTCAATGTCAATTCTGATTTGAAGGACTGCTATTTAAAATAAAGGCATATTCAATGTCAACTCCATAAAGCCAGATATTTCAACTCTGTTTGAGACTGCTATTTAAAGCCTATATTTCAACTCTGTTTACTGCTATTTGCCATATTAAGCCATATTCAGGCTGCTCTAAAAACCAAACCTCTATATTAGCCAGACTGATTTCACCCCAGGGTGATAGTATACACATCCCTTAATGTCCCTGTGCATTTTCGGAGCATTCTGATGAAGGAAAGTAAAAATAAAGGCTTAAATGTCAACTTAAAGCTGTATTTCAACTCTGTTTGAGGCTGCTATTTAAAGCCATATTCAGGCATATTCAGGCTGCTCTAAAAACCAAACCTCCATATTAGCCAGACTGATTTCACCCCAGGGTGATAGTATACACATCCCTTAATGTCCCTGTGCATTTTCAGAGCATTCTGATGAAGGAAAGTAAAAATAAAGGCTTCAATGTCAACTCAAAGCTATATTTCAACTCTGTTTGAGACTGCTATTTAAAGCCATATTATAAGCCATATTATTTAAAAACCAAACCTCCATAAGCCAGACTGATTTCACCCCAGGGTGATAGTATACACATCCCTTAATGTCCCTGTGCATTTTCAGGCTTCAATGTCAACTCAAAGCTATATTTCAAAACCTATTTAAACCATATTCCATATTCAGGCTGCTCTAAAAACCAAAACTCCATATTATTAGACTGATTTCACCCCAGGGTGATAGTATACACATCCCTTAATGTCCCTGTGCATTTTCGGAGCATTCTGATGAAGGAAAGTAAAAATAAAGGCTTAAATGTCAACTTAAAGCTGTATTTCAACTCTGTTTGAGGCTGCTATTTAAAGCCATATTCAGGCTGCTAAAAAAAAAACCAAACCTCCATATTAGCCAGACTGATTTCACCCCAGGGTGCTCTAAAACCAAACCTCCATATTAGCTTAGACTGATTCCTGTGATAGTATACACATCCCTTAATGTCCCTGTGCATTTTCAGAGCATTCTGATGAAGGAAAGTAAAAATAAAGGCTTCAATGTCAACTCAAAGCTATATTTCAACTCTGTTTGAGACTGCTAT